>NW_021214584.1:18945-20863 GCF_002162155.2 Triticum dicoccoides | reverse complement strand
TTGTTGTTTTTCGGTCATTTACCTAATTGTTTAGACAGCTAAATGACCGTGAAATTGAAAATCATTACAAAATGAATTCTGAAAATGTTGAAACTTGGCATGGTATCATCATTTCACCCGCATAGCATGTGCGAAAGAGTAGAGAGGGTCACGGCAAAAACTGGACGCACTTCGTGTACAAACTGGACAAACCCTTTCAGAGTATCAGGGTTTCGGACGAAAACTCATCTGTTACACGGGCACTTCGATGTTTTTTAAACTTATTTGAACTCCGGACTTCTTTTGTGTTCAGTATGCGGCATTCCAAGCGACGTCATCAATTCCCAACATGTTCTGACATCATTTGTTGTTTTTCGGTCATTTACCAAATTGTTTAGAGAGCTAAATGACTGTGAAATTGAAAATCACTACAAAATGAATTCTGAAAATGTTGAAACTTGGCATGGTATCATCATTTCACCTGCATAGCATGTGCGAAAGAGTAGAGAGGGTAATGGCAAAAACTGGACGCACTTCGTGTACAAACTGGACAAACTCTTTCGGAGTATCAGGGTTTCGGACGAGAACTCATCTCTTACACGGGCACTTCAATGTTTTTTAAACTTATTTAAACTCCGGACTTCTTTTGTGTTCAGTATGCAGCATTCCAAGCGACGTCATCAATTTCCAACATGTTCTGACATCATTTGTTGTTTTTTGGTCATTTACCTCATTGTTTAGAGAGCTAAATGACCGTGAAATTGAAAATCATTACAAAATGAATTCTGAAAATGTTGAAACTTGGCATGGTATCATCATTTCACCCGCATAGCATGTGCGAAAGAGTAGAGAGGGTCACGGCAAAAACTGGACGCACTTCGTGTACAAACTGGACAAACCCTTTCGGAGTATCAGGGTTTCGGACGAGAACTCATCTGTTACACGGGCACTTCGATGTTTTTTAAACTTATTTGAACTCCGGACTTCTTTTGTGTTCAGTATGCGGTATTCCAAGCGACGTCATCAATTCCCAACATGTTCTGACATCATTTGTTGTTTTTCGGTCATTTACCAAATTGTTTAGAGAGCTAAATGACTGTGAAATTGAAAATCACTAGAAAATGAATTCTGAAAATGTTGAAACTTGGCATTGTATCATCATTTCACCTGCATAGCATGTGCGAAAGAGTAGAGAGGGTAATGGCAAAAACTGGACGCACTTCGTGTGCAAACTGGACAAACTCTTTCGGAGTATCAGGGTTTCGGACGAGAACTCATCTCTTACACGGGCACTTCAATGTTTTTTAAACTTATTTAAACTCCGGACTTCTTTTGTGTTCAGTATGCAGCATTCCAAGCGACGTCATCAATTTCCAACATGTTCTGACATCATTTGTTGTTTTTTGGTCATTTACCTCATTGTTTAGAGAGCTAAATGACCGTGAAATTGAAAATCACTACAAAATGAATTCTTAAAATGTTGAAACTTGGCATGGTATCATCATTTCACCCGCATAGCATGTGCGAAAGAGTAGAGAGGGTCACGGCAAAAACTGGACGCACTTCGTGTACAAACTGGACAAACTCTTTCGGAGTATCAGGGTTTCAGACGAGAACTCATCTGTTACACGGGCACTTCGATGTTTTTTAAACTTATTTGAACTTCGGACTTCTTTTGTGTTCAGTATGCAGCATTCAAAGCGACGTCATCAATTCCCAACATGTTCTGACATCATTTGTTGTTTTTCGGTCATTTACCTAATTGTTTAGAGAGCTAAATGACCGTGAAATTGAAAATCAGTACAAAATGAATTCTGAAAATGTTGAAACTTGGCATGGTATCATCATTTCACCTGCATAGCATGTGCGAACGAGTAGAGAGGGTAATGGCAAAAACTGGACGCACTTCGGGTACAAACTGGACAAACTCTTTCGGAGT
>NW_021214584.1:18357-18935 GCF_002162155.2 Triticum dicoccoides | reverse complement strand
CGTCATCAATTCCCAACATGTTCTGACATCATTTGTTGATTTTCGGTCATTTACCTAATTGTTTAGAGAGCTAAATGACTGTGAAATTGAAAATCATTACAAAATGAATTCTGAAAATGTTGAAACTTGGCATGGTATCATCATTTCACCCGCATAGCATGTGCGAAAGAGTAGAGAGGGTCACGGCAAAAACTGGACGCACTTCGTGTACAAACTGGACAAACACTTTCGGAGTATCAGGGTTTCAAACGAGAACTCATCTGTTACACGGGCACTTCGATGTTTTTTAAACTTATTTGAACTCCGGACTTCTTTTGTGTTCAGTATGCAGCATTCAAAGCGACGTCATCAATTTCCAACATGTTCTGACATCATTTGTTGTTTTTTGGTCATTTACCTAATTGTTTAGAGAGCTAAATGACCGTGAAATTGAAAATCAGTACAAAATGAATTCTGAAAATGTTGAAACTTGGCATGGTATCATCATTTCACCTGCATAGCATGTGCGAACGAGTAGAGAGGGTAATGGCAAAAACTGGACGCACTTCGGGTACAAACTGGACAAACTCTTTCGGAGT
>NW_021214584.1:17873-18272 GCF_002162155.2 Triticum dicoccoides | reverse complement strand
CGTCATCAATTCCCAACATGTTCTGACATCATTTGTTGATTTTCGGTCATTTACCTAATTGTTTAGAGAGCTAAATGACTGTGAAATTGAAAATCATTACAAAATGAATTCTGAAAATGTTGAAACTTGGCATGGTATCATCATTTCACCCGCATAGCATGTGCGAAAGAGTAGAGAGGGTCACGGCAAAAACTGGACGCACTTCGTGTACAAACTGGACAAACACTTTCGGAGTATCAGGGTTTCAAACGAGAACTCATCTGTTACACGGGCACTTCGATGTTTTTTAAACTTATTTGAACTCCGGACTTCTTTTGTGTTCAGTATGCAGCATTCAAAGCGACGTCATCAATTTCCAACATGTTCTGACATCATTTGTTGTTTTTTGGTCATTTACCT
>NW_021214584.1:17023-17831 GCF_002162155.2 Triticum dicoccoides | reverse complement strand
GGTCATTTACCTAATTGTTTAGAGAGCTAAATGACCGTGAAATTGAAAATCAGTACAAAATGAATTCTGAAAATGTTGAAACTTGGCATGGTATCATCATTTCACCTGCATAGCATGTGCGAACGAGTAGAGAGGGTAATGGCAAAAACTGGACGCACTTCGGGTACAAACTGGACAAACTCTTTCGGAGTATCAGGGTTTCGGACGAGAACTCATCTGTTACACGGGCACTTCAATGTTTTTTAAACTTATTTGAACGCTGGACTTCTTTTGTGTTCAGTATGCAGCATTCAAAGCGACGTCATCAATTTCCAACATGTTCTAACATCATTTGTTGTTTTTTGGTCATTTACCTCATTGTTTAGAGAGCTAAATGACCGTGAAATTGAAAATCACTACAAAATGAATTCTGAAAATGTTGAAACTTGGCATGGTATCATCATTTCACCCGCATAGCATGTGCGAAAGAGTAGAGAGGGTCACGGCAAAAACTGGACGCACTTCGTGTACAAACTGGACAAACCCTTTCGGAGTATCAGGGTTTCGGACGAGAACTCATCTCTTACACGGGCACTTCAATGTTTTTTAAACTTATTTGAACTCCGGACTTCTTTTGTGTTCAGTATGCAGCATTCAAAGCGACGTCATCAATTCCCAACATGTTCTGACATCATTTGTTGATTTTCGGTCATTTACCTAATTGTTTAGAGAGCTAAATGACTGTGAAATTGAAAATCATTACAAAATGAATTCTGAAAATGTTGAAACTTGGCATGGTATCATCATTTCACCCGCATAGCATGTGCGA
>NW_021214584.1:9145-10143 GCF_002162155.2 Triticum dicoccoides | reverse complement strand
CATTTGTTGTTTTTCGGTCATTTACCTAATTGTTTAGAGAGCTAAATGACCGTGAAATTGAAAATCACTACAAAATGAATTCTGAAAATGTTGAAACTTGGCATGGTATCATCATTTCACCCGCATAGCATGTGCGAAAGAGTAGAGAGGGTCACGGCAAAAACTGGACGCACTTCGTGTACAAACTAGACAAACTCTTTCGGAGTATCAGGGTTTCGGACGAGAACTCATCTCTTACACGGGCACTTCAATGTTTTTTAAACTTATTTGAACTCCGGACTTCTTTTGTGTTCAGTATGCAACATTCAAAGCGACGTCATCAATTGCCAACATGTTGTGACATCATTTGTTGTTTTTCGGTCATTTACCTAATTGTTTAGAGAGCTAAATGACCGTGAAATTGAAAATCACTACAAAATGAATTCTGAAAATGTTGAAACTTGGCATGGTATCATCATTTCACCTGCATAGCATGTGCGAAAGAGTAGAGAGGGTAATGGCAAAAACTGGACGCATTTCGGGTACAAACTGGACAAACTCTTTCGGAGTATCAGGGTTTCGGACGAGAACTCATCTGGTACACGGGCACTTCAATGTTTTTTAAACTTATTTGAACGCTGGACTTCTTTTGTGTTCAGTATGCAGCATTCAAAGCAACCTCATCAATTCCCAACATGTTTTGACATCATGTGTTGTTTTTCGGTCATTTACCTAATTGTTTAGAGAGCTAAATGACCATGAAATTGAAAATCATTACAAAATGAATTCTGAAAATGTTGAAACTTGGCATGGTATCATCATTTCACCCGCATAGCATGTGCGAAAGAGTAGAGAGGGTCACGGCAAAAACTGGACGCACTTCGTGTACAAACTGGACAAACACTTTCGGAGTATCAAGGTTTCAAACGAGAACTCATCTGTTACACGGGCACTTCAATGTTTTTTAAACTTATTTAAACTCCGGACTTCTTTTGTGTTCAGTATGCAGCATTCCAAGC
>NW_021214584.1:7704-9135 GCF_002162155.2 Triticum dicoccoides | reverse complement strand
TGAAAATGTTGAAACTTGGCATGGTATCATCATTTCACCCGCATAGCATGTGCGAAAGAGTAGAGAGGGTCATGGCAAAAACTGGACGCACTTCGTGTACAAACTGGACAAACCCTTTCGGAGTATTAGGGTTTCGGACAAGAACTCATCTGTTACATGGGCACTTCAATGTTTTTTAAACTTATTTGAACTCCGGACTTCTTTTGTGTTCAGTATGCAGCATTCAAAGCAACCTCATCAATTCCCAACATGTTTTGACATCATGTGTTGTTTTTCGGTCATTTACCTAATTGTTTAGAGAGCTAAATGACCATGAAATTGAAAATCATTACAAAATGAATTCTGAAAATGTTGAAACTTGGCATGGTATCATCATTTCACCCGCATAGCATGTGCGAAAGAGTAGAGAGGGTCACGGCAAAAACTGGACGCACTTCGTGTACAAACTGGACAAACCCTTTCGGAGTATCAGGGTTTCGGACGAGAACTCATCTCTTACACGGTCACTTCAATGTTTTTTAAACTTATTTAAACTCCGGACTTCTTTTGTGTTCAGTATGCAGCATTCCAAGCGACGTCATCAATTTCCAACATGTTCTGACATCATTTGTTGTTTTTTGGTCATTTACCTCATTGTTTAGAGAGCTAAATGACCGTGAAATTGAAAATCACTACAAAATGAATTCTGAAAATGTTGAAACTTGGCATGGTATCATCATTTCACCCGCATAGCATGTGCGAAAGAGTAGATAGGGTCATGGCAAAAACTGGACGCACTTCGTGTACAAACTGGACAAACCCTTTCGGAGTATTAGGGTTTCGGACGAGAACTCATCTGTTACATGGGCACTTCAATGTTTTTTAAACTTATTTGAACTCCGGACTTCTTTTGTGTTCAGTATGCAGCATTCAAAGCCACCTCATCAATTCCCAACATGTTCTGACATCATGTGTTGTTTTTCGGTCATTTACCTAATTGTTTAGAGAGCTAAATGACCATGAAATTGAAAATCACTACAAAATGAATTCTGAAAATGTTGAAACTTGGCATGGTATCATCATTTCACCCGCATAGCATGTGCGAAAGAGTAGAGAGGGTCACGGCAAAAACTGGACGCACTTCGTGTACAAAGTGGACAAACCCTTTCGGAGTATTAGGGTTTCGGACGAGAACTCATCTGTTACACGGGCACTTTAATGTTTTTTAAACTTATTTGAACTCAGGACTTCTTTTGTGTTCAGTATGCGGCATTCAAAGCGACGTCATCAATTCCCAACATGTTCTGACATCATTTGTTGTTTTTCGGTGATTTACCTAATTGTTTAGAGAGCTAAATGACCGTGAAATTGAAAATCATTACAAAATGAATTCTGAAAATGTTGAAACTTGGCATGGTATCATCATTTCACCTGCATAGCATGTGCGAAAGA
>NW_021214584.1:4370-5737 GCF_002162155.2 Triticum dicoccoides | reverse complement strand
CTTCGATGTTTTTTAAACTTATTGGAACTCCGACTTCTTTTGTGTTCAGTATGCAGCATTCAAAGCGATGTCATCAATTTCCAACATGTTCTGACATCATTTGTTGTTTTTCGGTCATTTACCTAATTGTTTAGAGAGCTAAATGACCGTGAAATTGAAAATCATTACAAAATGAATTCTGAAAATGTTGAAACTTGGCATGGTATCATCATTTCACCTGCATAGCATGTGCGAAAGAGTAGAGAGGGTCACGGTAATAACTGGATGCACTTCGTCTACAAACTGGACAAACTCTTTCGGAGTATCCGGGTTTCGGACGAGAACTCATCTGTTACACGGGCACTTCGATGTTTTTTAAACTTATTTGAACTTCGGACTTCTTTTGTGTTCAGTATGCAGCATTCAAAGCGACGTCATCAATTTCCAACAAGTTCTGACACCATTTGTTGTTTTTCGGTCATTTACCTAATTGTTTAGAGAGCTAAATGACCGTGAAATTGAAAATCACTACAAAATGAATTCTGAAAATGTTGAAACTTGGCATGGTATCATCATTTCACCCGCATAGCATGTGCGAAAGAGTAGAGAGGGTCACGGCAAAAACTGGACGCACTTCGTGTACAAACTAGACAAACTCTTTCGGAGTATCAGGGTTTCGGACGAGAACTCATCTCTTACACGGGCACTTCAATGTTTTTTAAACTTATTTGAACTCCGGACTTCTTTTGTGTTCAGTATGCAACATTCAAAGCGACGTCATCAATTGCCAACATGTTGTGACATCATTTGTTGTTTTTCGGTCATTTACCTAATTGTTTAGAGAGCTAAATGACCGTGAAATTGAAAATCACTACAAAATGAATTCTGAAAATGTTGAAACTTGGCATGGTATCATCATTTCACCCACATAGCATGTGCGAAATAGTAGAGAGGGTCACGGCAAAAACTGGACGCACTTCGTGTACAAACTGGACAAACTCTTTCGGAGTATCAGGGTTTCGGACGAGAACTCATCTGTTACACGGGCACTTCGATGTTTTTTAAACTTATTGGAACTCCGACTTCTTTTGTGTTCAGTATGCAGCATTCAAAGCGATGTCATCAATTTCCAACATGTTCTGACATCATTTGTTGTTTTTCGGTCATTTACCTAATTGTTTAGAGAGCTAAATGACCGTGAAATTGAAAATCACTACAAAATGAATTCTGAAAATGTTGAAACTTGGCATGGTATCATCATTGCACCCGCATAGCATGTGCAAAAGAGTAGAGAGGGTCATGGCAAAAACTGGACGCACTTCGTGTACAAACTGGACAAACTCTTTCGGAGTATCAGGGTTTCGGACGAGAACTCATCTGTTACACGG
>NW_021214584.1:2996-3623 GCF_002162155.2 Triticum dicoccoides | reverse complement strand
CTTCGATGTTTTTTAAACTTATTGGAACTCCGACTTCTTTTGTGTTCAGTATGCAGCATTCAAAGCGATGTCATCAATTTCCAACATGTTCTGACATCATTTGTTGTTTTTCGGTCATTTACCTAATTGTTTAGAGAGCTAAATGACCGTGAAATTGAAAATCATTACAAAATGAATTCTGAAAATGTTGAAACTTGGCATGGTATCATCATTTCACCTGCATAGCATGTGCGAAAGAGTAGAGAGGGTCACGGTAATAACTGGATGCACTTCGTCTACAAACTGGACAAACTCTTTCGGAGTATCCGGGTTTCGGACGAGAACTCATCTGTTACACGGGCACTTCGATGTTTTTTAAACTTATTTGAACTTCGGACTTCTTTTGTGTTCAGTATGCAGCATTCAAAGCGACGTCATCAATTTCCAACAAGTTCTGACACCATTTGTTGTTTTTCGGTCATTTACCTAATTGTTTAGAGAGCTAAATGACCGTGAAATTGAAAATCACTACAAAATGAATTCTGAAAATGTTGAAACTTGGCATGGTATCATCATTTCACCCGCATAGCATGTGCGAAAGAGTAGAGAGGGTCACGGCAAAAACTGGACGCACTTCGTGTACAAACT
>NW_021214584.1:0-2251 GCF_002162155.2 Triticum dicoccoides | reverse complement strand
ACTCCGGACTTCTTTTGTGTTCAGTATGCGGCATTCAAAGCGACGTCATCAATTCCCAACATGTTCTGACATCATTTGTTGTTTTTCGGTGATTTACCTAATTGTTTAGAGAGCTAAATGACCGTGAAATTGAAAATCATTACAAAATGAATTCTGAAAATGTTGAAACTTGGCATGGTATCATCATTTCACCTGCATAGCATGTGCGAAAGAGTAGAGAGGGTCACGGCAATAACTGGATGCACTTCGTCTACAAACTGGACAAACTCTTTCGGAGTATCCGGGTTTCGGACGAGAACTCATCTGTTACACGGGCACTTCGATGTTTTTTAAACTTATTTGAACTTCGGACTTCTTTTTTGTTCAGTATGCAGCATTCAAAGCGACGTCATCAATTTCCAACAAGTTCTGACACCATTTGTTGTTTTTCGGTCATTTACCTAATTGTTTAGAGAGCTAAATGACCGTGAAATTGAAAATCACTACAAAATGAATTCTGAAAATGTTGAAACTTGGCATGGTATCATCATTTCACCCGCATAGCATGTGCGAAAGAGTAGAGAGGGTCACGGCAAAAACTGGACGCACTTCGTGTACAAACTGGAGAAACTCTTTCGGAGTATCAGGGTTTCGGACGAGAACTCATCTCTTACACGGGCACTTCAATGTTTTTTAAACTTATTTGAACTCCGGACTTCTTTTGTGTTCAGTATGCAGCATTCAAAGCAACGTCATCAATTGCCAACATGTTGTGACATCATTTGTTGTTTTTCGGTCATTTACCTAATTGTTTAGAGAGCTAAATGACCGTGAAATTGAAAATCACTACAAAATGAATTCTGAAAATGTTGAAACTTGGCATGGTATCATCATTTCACCCACATAGCATGTGCGAAATAGTAGAGAGGTTCACGGCAAAAACTGGACGCACTTCGTGTACAAACTGGACAAACTCTTTCGGAGTATCAGGGTTTCGGACGAGAACTCATCTGTTACACGGGCACTTCGATGTTTTTTAAACTTATTGGAACTCCGACTTCTTTTGTGTTCAGTATGCAGCATTCCAAGCGATGTCATCAATTTCCAACAAGTTCTGACACCATTTGTTGTTTTTCGGTCATTTACCTAATTGTTTAGAGAGCTAAATGACCGTGAAATTGAAAATCACTACAAAATGAATTCTGAAAATGTTGAAACTTGGCATGGTATCATCATTTCACCTGCATAGCATGTGCGAAAGAGTAGAGAGGGTAATGGCAAAAACTGGACGCATTTCGGGTACAAACTGGACAAACTCTTTCGGAGTATCAGGGTTTCGGACGAGAACTCATCTGTTACACGGGCACTTCAATGTTTTTTAAACTTATTTGAACGCTGGACTTCTTTTGTGTTCAGTATGTAGCATTCAAAGCGACGTCATCAATTTCCAACATGTTCTCACATCATTTGTTGTTTTTCGGTCATTTACCTAATTGTTTAGAGAGCTAAATGACCGTGAAATTTAAAATCACTACAAAATGAATTCTGAAAATGTTGAAACTTGGCATGGTATCATCATTTCACCCGCATAGCATGTGCGAAAGAGTAGAGAGGGTCACGGCAAAAACTGGACGCACTTCGTGTACAAACTGGACAAACCCTTTCGGAGTATCAGGGTTTCGGACGAGAACTCATCTCTTACACGGGCACTTCGATGTTTTTTAAACTTATTTGAACTCCGGACTTCTTTTGTGTTCACTATGCAGCATTCAAAGCGACGTCATCAATTCCCAACATGTTCTGACATCATTTGTTGTTTTCGGTCATTTACCTAATTGTTTAGAGAGCTAAATGACTGTGAAATTGAAAATCATTACAAAATGAATTCTGAAAATGTTGAAACTTGGCATGGTATCATCATTTCACCCGCATAGCATGTGCGAAAGAGTAGAGAGGGTCACGGCAAAAACTCGACGCACTTCGTGTACAAACTGGACAAACACTTTCGGAGTATCAGGGTTTCAAACGAGAACTCATCTGTTACACGGGCACTTCGATGTTTTTTAAACTTATTTGAACGCTGGACTTCTTTTGTGTTCAGTATGCAGCATTCAAAGCGAGGTCATCAATTTCCAACATGTTCTAACATCATTTGTTGTTTTTCGGTCACTTACCTAATTGTTTAGAGAGCTAAATGACCGTGAAATTGAAAATCACTACAAAATGAATTCTGAAAATGTTGAAACTTGGCATGGTATCATCATTTCACCCG
>NW_021214583.1:0-886 GCF_002162155.2 Triticum dicoccoides | reverse complement strand
GGTCCAGCGTCGGCGTTGTGGCGCGGCAAGCGTGCACTGGTGCGGTTGAGAGGGAGGGGTGGAAACCGCGTTAAACTCGTCTCCGTAGTTGAGAGGGAGCGGCCAAAGCAATGTACAATCGTCTTTGTAGTGGAGCTGGGAGGGGCAAGGATAAGGGACGAAGACCGGGGTAACATGTCGGATGCGATCATACCAGCACTAAAGCACCGGATCCCATCAGAACTCCGAAGTTAAGCGTGCTTGGGCGAGAGTAGTACTAGGATGGGTGACCTCCTGGGAAGTCCTCGTGTTGCATTCCCTTTTTAATTTTTTCGCGCCGCTTGCAAAACAAAACGCACGTGTAAGTAATATATTAACCGTGTTTTATTATTTTGCACGAGTGCGGTAAGTCATAGCTGGGTGCTCACGATTCACGGGTCCAGCGTCGGCGTTGTGGCGCGGCAAGCGTGCACTGGTGCGGTTGAGAGGGAGGGGTGGAAACCGCGTTAAACTCCTCTCCGTAGTTGAGAGGGAGCGGCCAAAGCAATGTACAATCGTCTTTGTAGTGGAGCTGGGAGGGGCAAGGATAAGGGACGAAGACCGGGGTAACATGTCGGATGCGATCATACCAGCACTAAAGCACCGGATCCCATCAGAACTCCGAAGTTAAGCGTGCTTGGGCGAGAGTAGTACTAGGATGGGTGACCTCCTGGGAAGTCCTCGTGTTGCATTCCCTTTTTAATTTTTTTCGCGCCGCTTGCAAAACAAAACGCACGTGTAAGTAATATATTTACCGTGTTTTATTATTTTGCACGAGTGCGGTAAGTCATAGCTGGGTGCTCACGATTCACGGGTCCAGCGTCGGCGTTGTGGCGCGGCAAGCGTGCACTGGTGCGGTTGAGAGGGA
>NW_021214582.1:0-2020 GCF_002162155.2 Triticum dicoccoides | reverse complement strand
TCGGTGATATGATCGATGATTGGTTGGATGATCGAATAATTGAGCCCGAGGAACAAGGAGTGGTTGCTGAGATTGTAAACCCGCCTCCAATTGAATACGCCTGGCCCAACGGAGCTGGGATCTTTCTCGAACACGAAGCAGCCATAGCCATCAATGTCACGAACGCCCCATGCATTGTACTGCATGTGGTTTGATGTAATGGTTAGGTCAATTTGGTACGTGCGAATGAGCATCAAATGACCGTCGTCAGCTGAACGAGCGATAAACCACCACCCATCGGCTGGTATGATTCCAGGTCCTGGAAGCATGAAGGCCAGCACATTTGCGTCTGCTGCAACAATTCAAATTGGAGACCAAAAGGACAAAAATAAACAATCATGTTTAGAGTATGTGTGGAATTAAGATTATTATAACAGTGACACATATCATAGACAGAGAATTGCAATGCCGTGGTCATAATCATACCCCAAGTTAAAAAAATAAGCCAATGGCTTTCATATTATAGCAATATGTCATGGTTCAAACATCATGTAACAATGAGAGGAAAATAGCTATAACAGCGCCTACTCATATTCTACCATAGCACTTACTACTACTGTTCTCATATCAACTCTAAGCAATAACATGCATTGTTATAAAAATCTTGTAAACGAGAGTAACATATAGCAATCATGATGTTATGCTCATAATATGTATTCTAACAATCATTAGATGCCAATTGTTCTCATATAAACTCTAACAATAACATGTGTGGTCATAAAAATCTAGGAAATGAGAGGAACATCTAGCAATGATGTGGTTATAGACATGCTATGCATTCTAAATTTGTAACAAATGAACAAGCAGTCGTATTCATAAGGTAAAGATGAGATGAGATACAACAATTACACGACGATAGATTCCACCAGTATAGGTAGCCAATCTGTGTGTCGACCGCGTAAACGATGCCATCGTGCACTATAGCATCAGACATAAATGTTTCCTCAACAGGATTGATGATGAGCCATAACCATGTATGGCGACAGGATTCCAAATAGACTAATCCCTTGTTGAACAAGGCAATGAGCTTGTAATCCATGTCGTCTTCTGATGGTGTGGGCACTTCGCAGATTACAACTTTCTGCAAGCAGAGCTCGAGCCAAAAGCTTGACGCGTCTCGTGCGTAGTAGGCAGGAGTGTCCGGCGGGCCGCGAGGCTCGATGGCGGCGGTATCCAAAGATGGAAGGGTGATCTCTCGCTGGGTGTAGATATCCGATTGGTGGATGAGGACGACCCAGTTGGCCTTCATGCCCGCCCAGTAGTGGCCGCGCATGAAGGGAAGGTGGACTTGTAGTGGTAGCATGTAGAGGGGCACCACGGCAACCTCCGTAGGATCGTCAAGTCGGTGTCTGGGCCACCTGCGAGCATCGGGCATCAGCAAGCAGGGTGTCTTGAAAAGAGCCAACCGATTGCAGACGAGTAGACGGTACAAAGACACCAAGCATGCGGCCAGACGGACGGTGCTGAGTAGGTCCATACGACTACAGATCTGCTCCAAGAGAACATCAGGGAGGGAATTCCAATCGCGGCTCTGCGTGTCAGTCGGTTCTGCCATTGGGGTTTTTGGTGCTTGCAAGCCAGCGGGTAAGTGGATTCGGGCGGGCGAGCGAAGAAGCTTCTCCTTGTGTGGCTGAGCACTGAGCGGGGGGATATGGTACGCGCAAGCTACCAAGGAAGATGGCGCGGGCGGGCGAGAAGTGAGCGGGGGTAAATGGTGTGCGGCCGACGATGTGGAAGAGAGGAGGAACAAGAAGAGAGGAGGAAGAAGAGTGGAAGACGGGGAAGAAAGTGCATTCAATATCAATTCTACTAGTACTACTACCAGGATATACCGTCCTTCGGAGTGTAAATAGTTACACCGATGGCATGTGGGTCTACCACAACAGGGCCCATATGTCAGTTAATGGAGGACAAACTCGGTCCCGGCGGTTACAGAGTGGCGGAGCCTATATGGGACAAGGAGGACGTGGAGCGTGCCGAG
>NW_021214581.1:0-1392 GCF_002162155.2 Triticum dicoccoides | reverse complement strand
TAGTGATATTTGGTTCAATCCATTCTCTAGCAAATTACTTGCTATCGGTCCAGTGGAACCCGTTATGGTACTATATAGGGATGTCGGTGGATGTACATATATGGAAGGATTGGTCATTCACAGACATACAAGAGAAACATGTACATTTTTTTTGAAAGCCTATCGGTATTTTATTTCACAGTCAAAAGAGTTACATCATTTATTACATAAGAGAAATATGTGCATACATGTGTCAGTTTTCTATTTGTTCCAAAATTTAGCCGCGTTTTCCTTCACCTTATATATTCATTGATGGATTGACAACTAATGCAATATGGAGATGTTGAAATATTAGTTAAGATGCAGTGCATATTATTCTCGGACTCTTTATGCGAAGGAAAAAATATGGGTTATGTGATGATGCCATGTCTGTCTCACTTGTTTTTTGGTGAGAGAAGATTGTTACTTTTATGGTTTTATCTTTGGGCCTTATGATCACGTTTATCATGTTGTCTTTGTATTGCCATTAGTCGTTGCTCATTTATTGTAAATGTGCGTTGCTGATTATTTCCTATAATTTCAGGCTTTTCCTATAATTCCATTCAAATTCTTTCCATAGTGTTATTTGGTTCAATCCATTCTCTAGCAAATTACCTGCTATCGGTCCAGTGGAACTCGTTATGGTACTATATAGGGATGTCGGTGGATGTACATATATGGAAGGATTGGTCATTCACAGACATACAAGAGAAACATGTACATTTTTTTTGAAAGCCTATCGGTATTTTATTTCACAGTCAAAAGAGTTACACCATTTATTACATAAGAGAAATATGTGCATACATGTGTCAGTTTTCTACTTGTTCCAAAATTTAGCCGCGTTTTCCTTCACCTTATATATTCATTAATGGATTGACAACTAATGAAATATGGAGATGTTGAAATATTAGTTAAGTATAATGTTTGATCTATACTATATGTCATCCATAATTGTTTTTGACTTCTTATTACTTCTTTGCTGCAATCCCTCTCACAAAAAGATGCAGTGCATATTATTCTCGGACTCTTTATGCGAAGGAAAAAATATTGGTTATGTGATGATGGCATGTCTGTCTCACTTGTTTTTTTGTGAGAGAAGATAGTTACTTTTATGGTTTTATCTTTGGGCCTTTTGATCACGTTTATGATGTTGTCTCTGTATTGCCATTAGTCGTTTCTCATTTATCGTAAATGTGCGTTGCTGATTATTTCCTATAATTTCAAGCTTTTCTTATTGGCTGCTCGGCTAGTGGTCTACCCACTTACATCCATTGCGAGGACTTCCATGCACTTGTACTAAAGGCGTCTACTGTTAAGTGTCTGGCCAATGGTCGTTTCTTTCTTGACGTGTATGTGGTCCATCATCCCCCCCCC
>NW_021214580.1:0-790 GCF_002162155.2 Triticum dicoccoides | reverse complement strand
AATCATAGTTGAGGTCACTCACATCTTCGCCTGATCGAATCTGCATCTTATCTAGTTTGTCTTGGAAAGAGGGAGAAAAAGAAGATAAAGAAAAAAAAGAGAGAAAAAAGGAAAGAAAAAAAAAAGAAAAAGAGGGAGAAGAAAAAGAAAAAAAAGCATGAGAAAAAAAAGAGAGAAAAAAAATTGGATCTATCTAGAATCAATCTCGTATCTGAATTCGGATTGGAATCTGTTTTGTGCACTGTTCAGTAAAACAGCTTGGCTATTGTTTCACATCATTATCTTTACTGCCGTTGTGATCTTCACTTATATCTTGCTGTCCAGAGCTACTTTGTATCCTTCATTGATGCTGGTTATGCTACGACGTGACCTCATTAGTGTTCTAGGCTCGCGTCTCTAGTTCGGTCTAGCCTAGGACCAGCACAGTACCGTCGTTGAGCGTTTATTCAACATTGCATCTTTGAATTGATTATTGCTAATCTTTTGCTACCATATATAGCCAACCCAGCTCCACATATTTCTACACCGTGTATACGTACGCTCCCCTGGCAATCGCTTTACTCAATATTCGGAGTTACTTGACACCGCTGGTTGCCGATCACCGCCTGCTGCATGGTAAGAACGTGTAAGACATTGATATTTGCTTTACTGTGAGCGTTTTACCACCACATCCTAGTAGTTATAGGAACATTATTTTTGGGTTTTGTTTCTTGTTCTACTAATCATGACAGGATCCAGAGTCAATTCATGGGCTTCGTCGATCGCGGGAGACGTGCCACCACCTTTGCAA
>NW_021214579.1:0-1948 GCF_002162155.2 Triticum dicoccoides | reverse complement strand
GAGAGGACGCTCGATATCCACCCTCTTTATAAAGGGACACGGCCTTTTATTTTTCCCTCCTGTGCTCAATCGAATCCTTCCCCCACCTCAAGCTCAAACGCCCAAAGTTCAGGTCAGGTGCTCCGAACCTTCAATTATGTCCGGATCTAGCCTTCAAGGCCGATGGGTGCCTTCTTCCGTTACGGAAGAAGACGTCAAAATGTTGAGGGAGGCCATATATCTGACCGCCGAGATTCTGCATCGGCTGCCTCCCCGGTGGCAGGATGTCCCCTCCCCTGAACCCAACGAGAGCGTCGTGTTCGTCTCCCACTTTCTCCGAGGTCTAGGCCTTGCATTGGATCCTTTTGTCTACGGGCTAGATTTCCATGATCTAGCTCCGGACTCCTTTCTTCATATCACGACATTTATTGTTGTGTGCGAGGCCTTCCTCCGGGTTACCCCTCACTTTGTCCTATGGCTCAAGACCTTTGAAGTAAAACCGAATATGATCGAGGGGCAACATGCGGAGTGTGGAGGCGCCTCAATACACAAGATGACGGGAGCTGCATGGCCCAAAGGTTCCATTCCAGAGGTGTCTGAATTGTGGCAACAGGAGTGGTTCTACATCATGGCTCCTAGAAGTGCCAAGTGGGCGGCCGCCCCTGTCTTCCGCCTGGGCCCTCCATCACCGCTGATGTCATGGATTAGCAGAGGATTGAGCTGGGGTCCGGCCAAGGACGTGCCTATACTGCAAAGCCGCATTCAAGATCTCTTTAATGGAGATTTCAGTTTGGTTGCGGTAACACAAGTTATGCTGGTTCGTCATGTCCAGCCTTGCAAACGCCAGCCTCTTCGCTTGTGGGAGTTCAATCCCGAGGGACCGCGTGCCATTCAAAATTTCCTCGGCCTGACGCACCAGGAGATGTACAAGTCGTTCTTCGGACCTCAAGTGGAGTGTCCGGAAATCACCGAGGACGTGGGCCTGAGTAGCAACCGTGCCGTCGAACAGGTAAGGCGTCTTCCAACCGAGCGTACTACCTCTCCTTTCATGTGAAGTTATTTCTGAGAGTTTGCTTTTTGACCAGGACTGGCTAACGAAGGCGAAGTTGATTCGGTGCTCGGCCCCCCTCCCTGAGGGTATGGAAAATCCGATATTGGAAAAGATGCTCCAGACCGCACCTTCCCGGAGCCCTTGAAGGAAAATGCGGGCGGTCGCGGGCCCCAAATGCTGGCCGCTCTAGCCGAGGGAGCGAGCGTCTCCATGAAGGAAGACGACTAGAAGAGGAAAAGGATTGTGTCTGGGAATTCGGAAGCCGAAGGTTCCAAACGGGAGAAGAAGTTTCCCACAGAGGGTCCTACCCCGGGGGTGCGGTTGCCGCACAAAGTCCGTGGGGGGATCAATTCTCCCACAAGTTGTAAGTGACCGAAAATACCTTAACAGTACAGATATGTCGTCTTTTCTTCTGAGAAGATAACCACTACATGTATCTTTGCAGTTTGGGCCTTAGCCCCTCTCAAATGAGTTCGTCTTCGGGGGATCTTCTTCCAGAGATGATGGAGAGCGAAACGCCTCCTCCGGACTCCTCCGCTCCGGAAGCGAGCGACCTTGAAGTGTCGTCGCAGAGGGCCTCTCCGAGTCCGGTGAGGCCAAAAGATAATCCCATCGACCCCCAAAGTTCCCAGTGTCCGGCTCCCGTAGAGAGCGGAGAAACAAGTCCGGCACCGTCTAGTGTGCGGTCGGATGTTCTGAGGGAGTTGGTGGGGCGAGTGGCCATCTCAGATGAACACCGTGTGCTGATGAATATGGTGATGGAGAGAATCTTGTCCGCCGAAAGCAGATTGCATAAAGCTTTTATGAGTCTACTGACAGGTTTTGAGGTACGTAAAATAATGTATGATAGTCCTGTACATGCTAAATATGCCCTATGTAGATAGTAGCCCCTGAGACTCTGGTTGTCATTGGGAACGA
>NW_021214578.1:0-1002 GCF_002162155.2 Triticum dicoccoides | reverse complement strand
GACATGACGCCGGCGAGGCCCGAGATGGCGGCGCGAGCCGGAAACGCGCTACAGGGCACGGGCGAGGCTGTGCTTGGGCTCGTTGGAGAGCCCTTGCTGGTGCGCATCGAATGGTGGTGGTGGCCGTGCCTGTGGTGGCCGGTACCGACGACGGCGAGCTCGTGAGCGGCGGCCGGAGTTCGGCCAACGGCGGGTTAGGCGATGCAGGGCGCTAGGGGAGGCGTTGGTGCGTGCTACGTGCTCCTGGTGAGGTGTGGAGCACGGTGGTGTGCTCGGCTTCGAGCCACAGTGGCTCTGGCCACGACGGCGACGAGGCACGGCGGCGGCGAGCTTCGGCCGTGGTGGAAGATGGAGCTAGGGGACGGGAACAGAGGGAGCGAGCAAAGAGGAGGCAGCAGGAGCTCACAGGGAGAACGATGAGGTGGTCAGCGAGCTCGGGGGCGTCTTCGGTGCTGCGAATCGAACGGCGGCAATCGCCGGCCGTGGCGATGAAGATGGCGGTGATGGCGTGGCTTCAGGGCACCCGGCGTCGCGTGCGTCGTGGTAGAGCTTCCTGGACCCAAGGCGGAGCTCGTGGCCTAACTGGCTGGGCGTGGGGATGCTGGTGGCTCCGGTGGTGCTCGTCGGCGGTCTCGGGTGCGTCCGGGGATGAGCGAGGGAGAGAGACAGAGGAGGGAGAGGGGATGCAGCGGGTGAGGGAGAAGAGCGAGGGGACACGGGGCGTCGTCGTGGCGTTGCTAGGAGGGCCAGGGAAGCAGGAGGTGGCCGGGGCGGCGTCGGCGCTCGCCACCGAGCTGCTTCGGTGCGAGGGGAGGAAGACGACAGGGGGGAAAGCGGCGGTGGGCTGGGCCGCTGGGGGAGCTGGGCCGGCTGGGCTGGACAGGTAAGCGCCAGGTAAGTTGCTGGGCTTCTCTCCTTTTTTTATATTTCTGTTCTGTTTTCTTTATTTAATTCTTTTGCCACTGTTTTGAATTTAAAATAACTCAAACAATGCCAAAACTC
>NW_021214577.1:0-6590 GCF_002162155.2 Triticum dicoccoides | reverse complement strand
CCTTTAGTCCCGGTTCATGAACCGGGACTAAAGGCCCTTACGAACCGGGACAAATGCCCTGTTTTCTACTAATGGTTGCCGCTCGTCTTCTTCCTTCTTTCCCTCATCTCTGTCTGCAACCCAGGCACTCCCCCGACATTGTTGTTGCGCATCCACATGGCCGCAGCTATCGCGCTACGAGATGGTGCTGTGAGCCACGGCCTCCAGCATGGCCCCCTCGATCTGGCCCGTGCGTGGTGCTCGCCTAGCTGCAATCCATGGGGAGTGATCTCTGCCATTGCTACAAGCAGGGTCCAGCGGCAACACCGGGCTCTGGGCTCTGGCTTGCCAGCACCGATGCTCCACTGCGACCGGTGTTGCCATGCGGTTTGGTGTTGCGGACGTGCTTGTGGATCTCGTCGGCGGGGATGCTTCCACGCAGCGTCGTACGGTGGCGTGTCCTCGTAGATTTTGGCGGACGGTGGAGCTCCAATACAACATTCTGGCGGAAGGCTGATCTACAGCGCAACAGATGCGGTGCTGCACGCCGGCGACGGAGATGTAGTGGAACATGCCGGCGGGCGGACAGAGCAGCAGTGCAACGGCATGGTGTTGTACACCGGAGTGGCGGAGCTGCAGTGGAACATGCCGGCGGGCGGGCGGGGCTGCAGTGCAACGGCAAGGTGCTGTACGCCGAAGCAGCGGAGCTGCAGTGCAACAAGGCGTGGTGCTATGCATAGGCCATAGGGGCGACGGAGCTGCACTGCAACAGTCCGGTGGGGCGGCATGGTGCTGCGCGCAGGGCGGCAGAGCTGCACGGCAACACTCCGGTGGAGTGGCGGAGCTGCAGTGCAGCGGTCTGTCCTGCTGATGGTGATGCGGCTGCGGCTTTGTAGCTTGCTACGTTGACTGGATCCAGTGGTGACGACCGACGGATCTGACGGCCCAGGACCCGACTGATTTCCCTGGAAATCAGTCGGCTGATCAGCCGCCAGAATTAATAGGACGAGAGGAGGTGGCAGGTGCCCTGACCTGAAAATCAGAAACGACTCTGCGTGTAAACGGTGGGGACTGTCAAAAACAGGACCGGATCGGCTGACCTAGCTAGTTTTTTTTTGACAATACGATCAGCAAGTGGTCTTTTTTGTCAATATAAGAGTGTAGGTAGTCTTTTCTGACAAAAATTCTCGAACAGGCGCTTGGCCATGTCCCTCCCACGGTTTCCCTCTTGGAAATCCACATCCCCGCGTCAACTTGCCGTTGGTCGACACAGCTCGCGTCAACTCGCTGTTGCGCGCCGCCGCAAGGCTCGAACCGGAGGATCTCTTCCTCGACCTCTCATCGGCCTTGATCGGCGATTTCTCAGATGTCGTTTTGCCTTGCTTCCATCGCGCCACGTCCATCACATTGGGCCTTTTCTCCCACATACACGTGCCGGCTGGCGTAGAGTTCCCCGCGGTTGAGATGTTGTACCTGGGGTCCTGCATTAACGCCCTCAACCCCTTGCTCTCCAGCTTCCCGCGCCTGGGCACGCTCCATCTTAGTGGCATTGTGTTGAATGAGCCTTATGTGAGGGTCAACTCGGCGACACTGCTGGAGCTTGTCGTGGACAGCAAACGGACACACAATATCAACATTGTTGCCCCCCTGCTTAAGCAGTTGACCATGTCCTTCACCACCTCGAAGATCAGCATCATCTCCGTCTTGGCACCATTAGTGAAGAAGGTCTCGTGGAAATGATGCTATTCCTATGGGATCCATGCTGTTTTTGGTATTTGTAGCCTCCAGCAGGTGACTCTACAAACGGCAGACATACAAGGACAGCTGCCTTCGCTGCACATTCATGCCTCTGCGGTGCGTCTCCTTTCCTACTCAATTTACTGCAAGCTCTGACTAAATTAATCTCCGTTTTTTCTGGACTCGCCTGATTTTCCTGATGAAGCGGAAGACTTTGCACACGAGGTAGAGAAGCACATGATTGCTGCATTCTCCGTTTTGGAGCTACATCTCACAACAGAGGGACATGCTTTTGGAGCATTGGTGTTTCATCTCCTTGAGATGGATTGAATTCGTACTACTATGCGGAGGCTTAAGTTTGTCCTACGCGGAACGGTAATTCTCGTCTATGATTTCTTATCTCAACAATACATTGTGTAGTAATTGAAATTTATTTTTGGTTTTAGGTGGAAGAAGGATGCCCACCAAATTGTAAATGTAAGGTGCCCACAAACTGGAGGTCCCGAACTATCTCCTTGATTGCTCTCAAAGAAGTGGAGATCAATGGCTTCGAAGGAATGGATCATGAATTTGATTTATTGAAATCCATAGTTAGATGTGCACCACTGCTTCAAAGAATTATTGTGAAGTTGTCACACAAGGGTTCCACAAATAATGATGTGTGTGCAAAGGTATACAACATGTTCGGGGCGTATTCTTCTGTGGAATGTTGTGTTTAGCATAGCTCTGGTGAGAATATGTTTGGCATGCATGATTAGCGTGCTCGTTAATTGTTAATCCTTGTAAGATTTGTTGAATATGTGGCATTGACATGCCAATTATAGAGTTTGATTGTGCATGTATCCAAACTATTAGCTAATTCAAAATGCTATATTTCTGCTGAATATGTTGCCACACCCTCATATTTTTGTAGAAATATATGCTAAATGGTGAGATGGGTCATAAGGAAGTATCAATATTTTTACGCGGACCTACTTTTGTGTTTGGCTATATTCTTTAATATGCACACCCTTCTGTTCTCCATATGTAAGATTTTTAAGTTAGATGGATAGAGTTTAACTCGAATTATTGATTTGTGCCAAACCCCAAGGTGAAAGCAAGAGCAACACACGTTACATGTTATTATTAGACATACATATAGGATAGAACCCTTACATTCTTATTCAGTGACTGTTACACCCTCACTGAACCCACACATCACACTTCTTTTAGCTAACTGACTCAAGAGTCACACTCAACAGACAGACTAACACATGAAGACTCCCATTCACTAACACAACCGACCATTATGTAGCTGATGAAAATTCAAGAACACCATACAGGACAAGCAACTCATGATAATGACCACACAAGGACACACTCATGATAATGACCACACAAGGACACGGTAAACTGGTGGGTAAACTAACCCGGAAGAAGGCAAGGCAAGCATGCTTCTACAAATTCACACTGCTGAGAGCGTGACCAGTTTAGCAGCAGTGTCCTCCACACTTCTTCGTCCTCCTCTTCCTTGACAACATTCATGGAGAGCTCTCTGTTTACTGTTTGTCAGTTAGGAAATCAGAGCAATATTGTCTCTGCTAGCGAGAAGTGTTAATTGGTAATGGGGAATTCTCTTCTTTGGCCATGCTGGGGATTCTAGCATATGTGCACCCACTTTTTTTTTGCCGGAAATATGTGCACCAACTTATCTTTAAGCCAGTTGATTCTCGTGCTTTGGTTACTTTTTATGGGTGGACATTACGGCCTTAACACTTTCTTAAGCGTAGGGGAGGGAGATAGACTCCAATAGGCATTATATGAGTGGTGGTCTTATCTGGCTATTGCATTTGCATATCCTCTCCGGTGCAAACAGTGGACACTTGTCCAGAAATAACATCAGTTTCACATTTCTTTTCGAGGAGAATGTCAAGAAATCACCTTCAATTTTAGTCTGCAAGTGATTTCCTGCCTCTAGCTACGTCTCAGGGGAATATTGTGGCTCGTCAGTACAATCTATTATATAATCTTTATCTTTATCTTTACCTATAATATAATATAATATAATAATAATAAAGGGTGGATTGTTTCTCCACTTTTTCGGTCCAATCAATTGTTTTGTACGTCGCTCCTCTTTTTTCGTACGTCATCCTGTTTTTTTTCATGCGCGTCCAGCCCGCTCACACGTCATGTTTTTCCCTCTCCGTACGCGCCCCGCAAAAAATATAGTGCTTCAGGCGGGACTCAAACCCAGCTCACAAGGAAAGAATACACCCGCACTAGCCAGTCCACCCACCTATTGTGTTGCTTATGAAAGAAGATAAAGATATCCTTTTATATGGTCTAGACGAATTTTGTTAACGGAAAAGCTAATTTCCTGCCGACTGGCAGTTAGCGAGATATCCGCACGACTCAGATGCTGTCCATCCCAAAATTGTGCGCTCGCGCGCGTCTGAGGCGGTAGACTTCGCGATTTGCGGATCTGCTGTTTTTTCTCCACGTACAGCTCTCGATGGTGCTTGATTTTCTCGGGCGATCGGTTGGATCCGTTTTTTTCGGGATGTGACGATGTTTGGCAACGCGCCAGCGCCTCCTCTGATTCTGTTTTTTTGATGACTTTTAAAGTGCTAAAAAAATGAGGAGGTGGGGATTTGAACCTACTACCTCATGCTACATCACACCCATCCTTTACCACTTGAACTAGATCGAGTCCTTCTGTTTATGTTGAGGTTAGGTACTATTTCTAGATCTACTAATCTAACGTAAAGAAAACCACAGTCCAAAGAAACACAACAATAGCTTACTAACTTGTCTCCTCATCTCCAATTTTTTCCGCACTTAAGTAGACTATTTTTACCAACTCATCTACAGTTGATGACACCGTGGTAATTTTGCCGACCAGGTGGGATACTCCGCGATCACTTTTGTGTGAATATCAGGATAACTCTCATATCACAACCTGATAACTTATATAACTCAGTCCTGATAACTTTGGCGTAGGGATGGGTGTTGAAGAAATATCCCCCGTATCTTTTGGTGTGAATAGCATGGTAACCCATACATCGGAGATCTGATAACTTATGCAACCCGATCATGATAACTTTGACGAATAGAGGTGATAAAATATACCCCCGATAACTTTTATGTGAATATCACGGTAACTCACACATCGCTGACCTGATGACTTATGTACCTAGATCTTGGTAAATTTGGCGACTGGGTGGAGGGAGGCACGTTGATCAATACCCTCAGTTATTTTTTGTGCGAATAGCTTGATAACTCACACATCGTAGGCCTGATAATTAATGGGAGAAAAAGATGTGGAAACAAATCTTGATGCTAATAGTTTCCATATTGTAGTTTTATAGCCTAAAAATTCATGCTGAAGCTAAGAATTGAACACAAGACTTCAATATTGAGATCTTAACACACTAGCCAACTCACCCACTACTTGGCTCCTGACAAGTTCAAATAAAATACCACTTTTTTACCATCTGAGGTGAAAAACTTGTTAAAATATACCACCCGATAAGTTCTATGTAAATAAGATGATAAGTTACGTGCAATTAACCTGATAGCTTACATATAAACGCATTGATAATTTTTCACCGTGGGCGAAAAGTTCTAGAAATATGCCCTGATAACCTAGTGCAAATAGCACGGTAATTTACGCATCAGACACCCAATAACTTACATACAACACATTTTGATAACTCTTTACAAGTCATAGTTATCATGTTGGTCATGCCAAAGTTACCAAGCAAAAAAAAACTATTATTGCTGGTATGACAGAAAAATAAAGGTTCAAATAACCTTTTTATATACAATAGACAACAACTAAAGGTGGCTTAGTTGGTTATTGGCCTCAAAGTCTAATGAATAGACCTGGGTTCGAGTCCCCTGAAAGATCGTGGATGTCGCCTAGAGGGGGGGTGAATAGGCGCTTTAAAATAAGTATGATCAAGCACAAAACCTACAACAACTAGGCTCACCTATGTGCACCAACAACTTATGCTAAGCAAGATAAGCTACTAGGTGAAAGCAAGATATATGACAAGAAACAATATGGCTATCACAAAATAAAGTGCATAAGTAAAGAGCTCGGGTAAGAGATAATAGAGGCACGCGGAGACGACGATGTATCCCGAAGTTCACACCCTTGCGGATGCTAATCTCCATTTAGAGCGGTGTGGAGGCACAATGCTCCCCAAGAAGCCACTAGGGCCACCGTAATCTTCTCACGCCTTCACACAATGCAAGATGCCGTGATTCCACTAAGGGACCCTTGAGGGCGGTCACCGAACCCGTACATATGGCGACCCTTGGGGGCGGTCACCGAACCCGTACACTTTGGCAACCCTTGGGGGCGGTCACTGGTACCCGTCAAATTGCTCGGGGCGATCTCCACAACCTAATTGGAGACCCTGACGCTTGCCCGGAGCTTTACACGACAATGATTGAGCTCCGAACACCACCAACCGTCTAGGGCGCCCAAGCACCCAAGAGGAACAAGCTCAAGGGCACCAAGCACCCAAGAGTAATAAGCTTCTCAACTTTTAAATTCCATGTATCACGGGGAGAACTCAAACCGATGCACCAAATGCAATGGCAAGGGCACACGGAGTGCCCAAGTCCTTGTCTCCCAAATCCCACCAAAGCAACTAATGCTAGGGAGGAAAATGAGAGGAAGAACGAAAGAAGAACACGAAGAACTCCAAGATCTAGATCCAAGGGGTTCCCCTCACTTAGAGGAGAAAGTGATTGGTGGAAACGTGGATCTAGATCTCCTCTCTCTTTTCCCTCAAGAACTAGCAAGAATCATTGGAGGGATTGAGAGTTAGCAAGATCGAAGAAGGTCAACAATTTGGGAAGAACACGAGCTCAAAGGATAAGGT
>NW_021214576.1:0-1955 GCF_002162155.2 Triticum dicoccoides | reverse complement strand
ACAATGTTCAGACCACCATACACATGCAAAACTAGTGAAAGCACAAACAGCAGCAGCAACTCGTCTCTCCTCAGGATATTGTAAACATGTAAATCGTTGTTCAGTTTCTAACTCCCAAGTAAGATATATATCAGGAACATATCTACCCTCAAATGGTGGAATATTCAATTTCAGTTTAGGAATATGGACATCATCTCGTACCTGAGGTGGTGGTGCAGGCCTACCATTACGAATATATACCTGAGGTCGACCTGCTGGTGGTGGTGCTGGTGGCTGCTCGTAGATCTGATTTTGATCAACCTCATCCTCATAATCGCCCGCATACTCATCATCCTCCTGGGTACCAGCAGGAGCAGTAGCAGGAGCCAAAGAAACACCAACAGCAGTAACAGCGGCACCAGAATTTTGTCCTGGCACAATAGGAACACGCTGTGCTCGTCCATACTGATTCGGAAGGGGGCGTAGTTGTTATTGTTGCAGAGGTGCGACAGGTGCAGCCGGTGGTGGAAGACACGCAAGCAGTTCATTAAATCTGTTATCGAGCTTTGTTTCGAACGTCTTCTCAAGGCCAGTGATCTTCTCCATGGCCTCTTCAAAATTGTTCAGCACATCTTGTACCTGTTCAGTCATCATTTGCTGAAACTTATCATGAAGCTCCTTGTTCGATAAGTTCTCCCAGTCAATCTCGTCGGCTTGTGATCCTGGCATGGTTAGCAGCAATAGAAACACACAAGAATATGATCCTACAGACTACTAAGAAGTGGTGGTGGTGTATTACAAATCCGTCAAGCAAATCTCAAATTCTTACCAGTTCTTACCCAGCAGCAGGCGGTGATCGGCAACCGTTGTAGTCAAAAACTCTCAAAGCTTGGACAGAGCGATTACCAGGGAGAGTCAAACACACGACGTAGATGTATGTGGAGCTGGGAAGGCTTATAGTATGGTAGCAAAAAGGGTCAGCAATAATCAATTCAGAGATGCAAAGTTGAATAAACGCTCAACGACGGTACTGTGCTGGTCCTAGGCTAGACTGTGCTAGAGACGCGAGCCTAGAACACCAACAAAATCACGGCGCGGCACGTAAACAAGGGAAAAGCACACTCTGAAAAAAAAAATTCGCTCTTTTTTTTTGCGCTGCTTTTTTTTTTGCGAAAAATCACTATAATGGCGAGTGTCTCAAAACTCTTCCTAGGTCAAACTGACAGGATGGGCACGAAAATTTTTTTTTCGACCAAATTTTTTTTTTCGACTGCCCGGACCCAAAAACTGGAAACAGGTCAAAAAAAACTTCCTATAATGGCACCTGTCTCAAAACACTCAGAAACACTTCTAATAATTTTTTTTCCGAAACCTACTCCGGCAAGGAAACACGAATCGGAATCTAGATGGATCTCGAAAACAAACCTAATATGCAAGGAACTCGGATTGGTGGTGGATATATGGTGGTGATATATGGCAGCGGTGGTGGTAGCGGTGGTAGTATATGGATATTGATAGAGGCGGAGGTGTCCCGTCTTTCGATGAGATGATGGATTTCGCTTTGGTGGAAGTCGACTTTGACGATCCGACTACGAACGTGCGAGGACGTCGCGCCTTAGCAATCGCTAAACCAACTCCGAGAGGTTATTGACCACGCCGGAGCACGATCAACCTGACCACGAGGGTCTGTTTCCTGCGAGCAAACGAAGAACAAGCAAGAAACTGAGATTGCAATCTGGATATTGCGAATATAAGATGAAAGCTTTATTGATCAAGGTGGGGTTCTGTGACGCCTTTGTCTGGTCGTTGAACACAAACGAAGTACGCGAAGTTGCAGCTATGGCGAACTTTTAATCTAAACAAAACCCAAAGTCTAAACGATGCCCTAAGGGCTGTATATATGGAGGAAGAGGGGGGAATTTCGTGGCCCTTGGTGGAGGGGTCCGAAATCAACCCTATCTCTTGTTTCCCCACAC
>NW_021214575.1:0-2177 GCF_002162155.2 Triticum dicoccoides | reverse complement strand
TGTGCTTCAAAGTAGCACCATGATCTTCATAGTAGAGAGTCTCTCATGTTATCACTTTCATATACTAGTGGGAATTTTTCATTATAGAACTTGGCTTGTATATTCCAACAATGGGCCTCCTCAAGTGCCCTAGGTCTTCGTGAGCAACAAAGTTGGATGCGCACCCACTAGTTTCTTTTGTTGAGCTTTCATACATTTATAGCTCTAGTGCATCCGTTGCATGGCAATCCCTACTCCTTGCATTAACATCAATCGGTGGTCATCTCCATAGCCCGTTGATTAGCCTCGTTGATGTGAGACTTTCTCCTTTTTGTCTTCTCCACATAACCCCCTCATTATATTCTATTCCACCCATAGTGCTATGTCCATGGCTCGTGCTCATATATTGCGTGAAAGTTTATAGGTTTGAGATTACTAAAGTATGAAACAATTGCTTGGCTTGTCATCGGGGTTGTGCATGATGAGAGCATTCTATTCTTGTGTGACAAAAATGAAACATGACTAAACTATATGATTTTGTAGGGATGAACTTTCTTTGGCCATGTTATTTTGAGAATACATAATTGCTTAGTTAGTATGCTTGAAGTATTATCATTTTTATGTCAATATGAACTTTTGTCTTGAATCTTTCGGATCTGAATATTCATACCACAATTAAGAAGAATTACATTGAAATTATGCCAAGTAGCACTCCGCATCAAAAATTCTGTTTTTATCATTTACCTACTCGAGGACGAGCAGGAATTAAGCTTGGGGATGTTGATATGTCTCCAACGTATCTATAATTTTTGATTGCTTCATGCTATATTATCTACTGTTTTGAATGTTTATGGGATTTATTATACACTTTTATATCATTTTTGGGACTAACCTATTAAACCAGAGCCCAGTGCCAGTTTTTGTTTTTACCCTGTTTTAGGGTTTCGAAAAAAAGGAAAATCAAACGGAGACCAATTGACCTGAAACTTCACGGAACTCATTTTTGGAAGGAAAGAATCCCAGAAGACTTGGAGTGCACGTTGGGGGATCTGCAAGGAGGTCATGAGGAAAGGGGCGCACCCACCCCTGGGCGTGCCCTCCACCCTCGTGAGCCGCTCGTGGCCCCCCTGACGTACTTCTTCCGCCTATATATCTCCATATACCCTAAAAACATCCATGGGTACAATAGATCGGGAGTTCCGCCGCCAGAAGCCTCCGTAGCCACCGAAAACCAATCTAGACCCGTTCCGACACCCTGCCAAAGGGGGCAATCCTTCTCTGGTGGCCATCTTCATCATCCCGGTGCTCTCTATGACGAGGAGGGAGTAGTTCTCCCTCAGGGCTGAGGGTATGTACCAGTAGCTATGTGTTTGATCTCTCTCTCTCCCTCGGGGCTGAGGGTATGTACCAGTAGCTATATTTGGATCCTATGATGTTTCTTCCCCCCTCTTCTCTCTTGTAATGAATTGAGTTTCCCCTTTGAAGTTATCTTATCGGATTGAGTCTTTAAGGATTTGAGAACACTTGATGTATGTCTTGCCGTGGATATCTGTGGTGACAATGGGATATCACGTGATTCACTTGATGTATGTTTTGGTGATCAACTTGCGGGTTCTGCCCATGAACCTATGCATAGGAGTTGGCACACGTTTTCGTCGTGATTCTCCGGTAGAAACTTTGGGGCACTCTTTGAGGTCTTTTGTGTTGGTCGAATAGATGAATCTGAGATTGTGTGATGCATATCGTATAATCATGCCCACGGATAGTTGAGGTGACATTGGAGTATCTAGGTGACATTAGGGTTTTGGTTGATTTGTGTCTTAAGGTGTTATTCTAGTACGAACTCTAGGGCTGTTTGTGACAATTATAGGAATAGCCCAACGGATTGATTGGAAAGAATAACTTTGAGGTGGTTTCGTACCCTACCATAATCTCTTCGTTCGTTCTCCGCTATTAGTGACTTTGGAGTGACTCTTTGTTGCATGTTGAGGGATAGTTATGTGATCCAATTATGTTAGTATCGTTGAGGGAACTTACACTAGCGAAAGTATGAACCCTAGGCCTTATTTCCACGCATTGCAATACCGTTTACGCTCACTTTTATCACTAGTTACCTTGCTGTTTTTATAATTTCAGAATACAAATACCTTTATCTACCATCCATATTGCACTTGTATCACCATCTCTTCGCCGAACTA
>NW_021214574.1:0-1714 GCF_002162155.2 Triticum dicoccoides | reverse complement strand
GCGATGTGTGTTTAGTGTGAGGAGATGTTCGGTCGACTATGAAGGCATCTATAACATCTTGGTCAATCTCAAAATGATGTGCCAGACTCAGTCTTCCGAAGATGCTCATAGAGGTGAATGTATGTACATATGTATGAGTTGTCTTAAAAATATATATAAACTATAGCCGCTGTGCGTGAGTCTTAGATTTTTCTGACGGCGCAGCAGATCCATCGATATCCAAACATCAACGGCCAGCATGTCAAAAATAATATAAAATCAACGGCCAGCATCTGCGTGCATGCAGCCATGCAAGGCCGCGTCTCATTAGAAACCCTAGCACTAGCAGCCACGCCCGGATCGATCTTTCTCACGTACAACCAGACCGATCGAGCAACTCAACCCGTCTAAACACGCCTGCGCCGCCGCGACCGTGGGCGGACCTCCCGTCGGAGCTGCTCGCTGTCGTCTCCGGCAGCCTGCACGATCCCACCGACTTTATCCGCGTCCACGCCGTCTGCACATCATGGCGGGAGTCGCTGCCCAAGACGGCATCGCTCCGCCCAGAATTCTTGCCCTGGCTCGTCGCCCCGCCGTTGTTGGAATAATCCAAACATGTCCAAGTTATGGTTAGGATTAGTAGTGTGATCAGGGTCGCCGGTGATTAGTTTAGGCAAGGTTTCGTTCCTGTCCGTGTACAAGGTTGAGCGCTAGTCTGTGTACTAGTGGGTTTCCAATGGAGTTGCGCTAGGCCGTGTCCTAGATAAAGTAGGTTTAGGATTGGTGTTTGGAGTCGGCTAGTCTAGCCTTGTCAGGCGTCCAGGTTGATGCATATATATATGCAGCGTTGCGTGAGTTTTGTAACACCGTGAAACACATAGGAAAAACCAGAAAATCAATAAAGAGGAGAAGAACAAGGCACGACACGTGCCTTTGGCCATCAATTTTGTGTGCGCGTGCGTTCGTGCAATTTTATGTGATCGATCCTGTGGGCGAATTTCCAATAATTGGTATCAGAGCAAGGTTCGAGTGAAGCTGTGCTTGCCCCGGGGTGACAACCCTGCTAGCGCCTCGGGGCGTACAGTCGCTGGTGTAGCGACAAAGAGGTGCGGGCGATACAGTCGCTGGTGTAGCGACAACGAGGAGCAGGCGATATAGTCACTGGGATGCAGCGACGAGGAGGAGCAGGCAATTGTCGTTCGAGCGGCGACAAGGAGGATCGGGCAGTTGTCGTTCGGCGGAGCGGCGACAAGAAGGCGGCGATGACGCTGTCGTAAGTGAGGCGACAGGGCTGTCATCGGCAAGGCGTTGGTGATCGTTGATGGTTATGGAGGTGCCGAAGTTGCGACACCAAGGTAATCATCGAGATCATCGTTGGAGGGAGCAAGGTGGAGATGGCAAAGTTGCGAGCCGTCATCAAGGTGTGCACATGAGTTCTTGTAAGGTGCGTCCAAGAGCTCAGGTGTGTGAATCTTCTGCTGCAGTTGAGATGCGTCACTGGCGGAGGAGAATTGCGAGCGAGAGCAGGCGGAAAAAGGAATGTGTGCCTTGCGTTTCCGTTCGTGGTGGTGGAGTTCCAGCGAGTTCATATACGGTGAAGATGAGTTGCACCTATATGACGAGTTGTGTTGCTGCTGGATAGGAGGTGTCGTTTGGTAAGTTGCATCACCAACGACAAAGGAAAAAGATGTGACGGGTGAATAGATGTGTCTCCCCGTGTGCAAGAAATCGATGT
>NW_021214573.1:0-929 GCF_002162155.2 Triticum dicoccoides | reverse complement strand
GACTAAAGGGTACCCTTTAGTCGCGGTCCGCCTTCCCAACCGCGACTAAAGGTCTGTGCTAGAACTGGCGCGGTGCGGTGGGATGTTTAGTCCCACCTCGCTAGCCGAGAGGCTTCGACAGTGGTTTATAAGCGCGGCTGCGCTCACCACTTCGAGCTCCTCTCAAATGCAGGCTTACGGGCCTATTCTGTCACTATGTGCCTGTGGGCCTACTCGGCCTTCTGCGGGCCTGAATCCTGGCCCTTTAATGGGTTTCTAGTCGTATTCAGGCCGTGGTGGCCCAGTAGGTGGCATATTTTCTTTTTTTCTTCGTTTTTTCCTTTTTCCTTTTTTCTTCTGTTTTTTTCTTCTGTTTTTTTTTATGTTTTTCTTCTGTTTGTTTTTTTCTTCTGTTTTTCCTTTTTTCTTCTGTTTTTTTCTTCTGTTTTTTTCTTCCTTTTTCCTTCTTTCTTCTTCTTCCTTTTTCCTTTTAAAATCAAAAAAATAAAACTAATTCATTTTAAAATCTTAAAAATACAATTATATATCAAAAAAATCAGAAAAATAAAACTAATTCATTTTAAAACCCCTTGAAGGTTTGACAAAAGGTTTGATACAATAAATTATTACACATCATTTCTTCCCTTGTGTCCCTGCTTGCTTACGATTGTGCCGTATCCATGAAGCATCCTCATCATTTAACTTAATGCTTGGGTCGGTGTTCACTTTGAAGGGCGGAATTTCAGCAAACATATTATAATCTTCTGACATGTCTGTCTTGTCCTCCACTCCCACGATGTTTCTTTTCCCTGAAAGAACAATGTGGCGCTTTGGATCATCGCATGATGCACTGATCGTTTTCTTATCTTTCCGTTTCCTCGGTTTGCTACTCATGTCCTTCACATAGAAAACCTGAGCGACATCTTTCGCTAGGACGAATGGTTCGTCAA
>NW_021214572.1:0-1002 GCF_002162155.2 Triticum dicoccoides | reverse complement strand
CCAATGAAAGCACGTAAAACTTCGTTCATTAATCTCATGAAAGTACTAGGTGCATTAGTTAACCCAAAAGGCATGACTAACCACTCATATAATCCAAACTTAGTTTTAAATGCTGTTTTCCATTCATCTCCCAATTTCATACGAATTTGATGGTAGCCACTACGCAAATCAACTTTGGAGAATATTGTAGAGCCACTCAATTCATCAAGCATATCATCTAGCCTAGGAATAGGATGACGATAACGAATAGTAATATTATTAATGCCTCTACAATCAACACACATACGTGATGTACCATCCTTTTTCGGCACTAGAATAATAGGAACAACACAAGGACTAAAGGATTCGCGTATATAACCTTTGTCGAGAAGCTCTTGTACTTGACGCATAATCTCCTTCGTCTCCTCTGGATTGGTACGGTATGGTGCACGATTTGGCAGTGAAGCACCGGGAATTAAGTCAATCTGATGCTCAATCCCTCGAATAGGCGGTAATCCCGGTGGCACGTCTTGTGGAAAAACGTCAGCGAACTCCTGCAAAATCTTAGTGACAGTAGGAGGCAAAGAGGAAGGCACGTCCTCAAATGAAAATAATGCCTCTTTGCACACAAAAGCATAACAAACAGATTTGCTGAAATCTAGCTCATCAATATCAGATTTGGTGGCAAATAAACATGCACTTTTCAATTTAATTTCAGAAGCAACACTAGATGGTTTATTATTAGGCTTCATTTGTTGCTCAAATTCTTTTGCCACAATCTGATTTTCACTCTTATTCTTCTCCTGTTGTGCTTTATTAGCTCTATTAATATCATCTTTCAAAATGGAATCAGGAGTCATAGGAAGCAAAGTAATATTTTTATCCTTATGAACAAGAGTATAGTGATTGTTTCTACCATGGTGTACAGAATTTTTATCAAATTGCCATGGTCTACCAAGTAATAAGGAACATGCTTGCATAGGTACCACATCACAATCAACATAATCAGCATATGTAGAGATA
>NW_021214571.1:0-1244 GCF_002162155.2 Triticum dicoccoides | reverse complement strand
GCGAGGAGGAGACCCGGCAGATCTTCAGGGAGTGGAAGGCCATGCACGGCACGACCAACAGCTCCCTCGACGAGGAGGAGCAGCGCGCGTACACCATGTTCAAGCACAGGCTCGGCCTCATCGACCGGCAGTGGCATGACCAAGGCTACTCCGTCTTCTCCTGGGAGAGGGGGAGGAGCGAGGAGGAAACGCGCAAGATCTTCGCGGAGTGGAAGGCACGAAAACCAGTTACTACCTACAGCTCCATCGCCCACGAAGAGCACCGGTACACCATATTCAAGGAGGACCTGCGCAAAATCGACCAGCACAACGCTGGCTACGCCATCGGGGTCCACAATAACAACAGATGCCTCAACCAGTTTAGCCATCTCACCCAAGAGGAGTTCGAAGCCGTTTGCTGCGGGTTCTGGCCGGAGGAGCCGTCCGAGGCCAAATTACAGAGGATAGGCGAGATCCAGGAGCTGTTGCGGCAAGCATTTACCCTCCCTTAATTTAATTCTTGGTTGAAAGGGAATTTACTGGATTGCTTTTTTATTTGTCATCATGTATCTCCAATGTTTTCTATACCAACAAAAGTAGAGGATCTTTTTTAACACAAAAGTAGATGGTTTTCTCATAGATGAAGTTGTTAGGATATATATCTGCTCGCGCGCGCGCGCGCGGTGTGTGTGTGTGTGTGTGTGTTGGCTCATTGTAAAAACTATTTTACTAGAGTTGAGCAAAGTATTTGAAGTGTTTTAGCAACATCTGAATATTGCACATGGCTTCATTATGCAAGATAGGAGAAGGAGCAGAGGCTTATTCTTTCATGCAGGAATATACTGGTGCTGATTGGATTATATTCTTGCCTTGTTTAGGCGCATGGGACACACTACAGTGCTTCTATTTTTCATTTTGGTCATGCCCAGCGCCTCACCGAACTACTATTATTCTGGAAGACTTGCAAAAAGCTTCCAGCACATATTCACGGGGACGATAACAATTGGAGACATGGAGCAGAGCTATTCTCTTGTAAAACAGGAAGTTGTTGCCATCTTGAATTATGATATCGGTAATCAGAAAGCAGTTCCAACACTAGTACCTTATCGTTTTATCTCATTCTCAGAAAGAAAAAACTTGTTTGAACAATAAATAGTTGTAGTTTCCATGTATGTTTAATCATTGTATTTCTTTTCAATTAGCATGGCGACATTCTCCCCTCGGCAGTGGGCACTTTAAATGTTTTTAATCAATGTTCTGTTATA
>NW_021214570.1:0-665 GCF_002162155.2 Triticum dicoccoides | reverse complement strand
AAACGATTTCCATAGTTGTTAAACACCAAGGTGCGCTTATATGTCGGTCATCAACACTGGCAGTTTTGACCGATTCTGGCCCGTTCCGTGGACTATTACTCACTATTTGGGGGTCCTGGAATGATTACCACGATTAACGAAACCTGGGGTGCGTTTACGTGTCGGCTATAAGCACTGGCAGTTTTGGCCGATCCTGACCCGTTTCTTGGATTATTACTCACCGTTTTGGGGTCCCGAAGCGATTTCCATAGTTGTTAAACCCCAAGGTGAGCTTACGTGTCGGTCATCCACACTAGCAGTTTTAGCCAATTCTAGCTCGTTTCATGGACTCACTATTTTGGGGTCCTAGAGTGATTTCCACGATTAACGAACCCTGGGGTGCGTTTACGTGTTGCTCATCAACACTGGCAGTTTTGGCCGATTCTGGCCCATTTCGTGGACTATTACTCACAATTTTGGGGTCCCGGTGTGATTTCCACAATTAACGAACCCTGGAGTGCATTTACGTGTCGGTCATCAACACTAGCAGCTTTGGCCGATTCAAGCCCGTTTCTTGGATTATTACTCACCTTTTTGGGGTCCCGAAGCGATTTCCATAATTGTTGAACCCCAAGGTCCGCTTACATGTCGGTCATCAACACTGGCAGTTTTGGCCGATTCTGGCC
>NW_021214569.1:0-905 GCF_002162155.2 Triticum dicoccoides | reverse complement strand
ACGTCGCAATTAGCAATATACTGAGCAATTTCTCTCTTCATCCTAGTCCACCAGAACCTCTGGCGTAGGTCCTGATACATCTTAGTACCACCGGGATGAATAGTGAGAGGAGATTCATGAGCCTCCTTAAGGATCAACTGCCGTAGATGCTGGTTCTTGGGAACCACTAGACGGTTCTCAAAGTACACAACACCATGATCATTTGTGGAGAAACAACTAGCACCTCCGCTAGCAATGTTCTCCTTGATCTTAGCTATTCCCTTATCTCGCTTCTGGGCAGCAATGATTTGATCCGTAAGAGTAGGTTTCACCACCAAGGTGGAAAGAAATCCTTGAGGAACAATGTGGAGGTTAAGCTTCCGAAATTCCTCATGGAGAAGCGGTTGACTTTGTTGTAACATCAGATTGTTACAATAAGATTTACGACTTAGCGCATCAGCCATGACGTTGGCTTTCCCTGGGGTGTAGGTTATTCCTAAATCGAAATCTGTGATCAACTCGACCCAACGTCGTTGCCTGAGATTCAAATCCGGTTGGGTGAAGATGTACTTCAGACTTTGGTGATCAGTGAATATTTCGCAACGATTACCGAGGAGGTAATGTCGCCAGGTCTTAAGTGCATAGACTACGGCTGCAAGCTCTAGATCATGGGTAGGATAATTCTCCTCATGTGGGTGCAATTGCCGTGAAGCGTAGGCAATTACGTGTCGATCTTGCATGAGAATGCAACCTAGTCCTTGTCGCGAGGCGTCGCAGTAGATAACAAAGTCCTTAGAGAAGTCTGGCGGTACCAGTACGGGAGCAGAAGTCAGGCGTCTTTTCAGTTCCTGAAAGCTGTGCTCACATTGTGGAGTCCACTCGAACTTCTTATCTTTCTTGAGGAGTTCGGTTAGAGGTTTAGCAAC
>NW_021214568.1:0-763 GCF_002162155.2 Triticum dicoccoides | reverse complement strand
ATGGAAACCACTGCGGGACCCCAAAACAGTGACTAATAGTCCATCAAACGGGCCAGAATCGGCCGAAACTGCCAGTGTTGATGACCGACACATAAGCGGACCTTGGTGTTCAACAATTATGGAAATCGCTTCGGGACCCCAAAACGGTTAGTAATAATCCAAGAAACGGGGTAGAATCGGCCAAAACTGCGAGTGTTGATGACCGACACGTAAATGCACTCCAGGGTTCGTTAATCGTGGAAATCACTCCGGGACCCCAAAATAGTGGGTAATAGTCAACGAAGCGGGCCAGAATCGGTCAAAACTGCCAGTGTTGATGATCGACATATAAGCGCACCTTGGTGTTTAACAACTATGGAAATCATTTTGGGACCCCAAAACAATGAGTAATAATCCAAGAAACGGGTCAGAAACGGCCAAAATTACGAGTGTTGATGACCGACACGTAAACGTACCACAGGGTTTGTTAACCATGGAAACCACTCCGGGACCCCAAAACAGTGACGAATAGTCCATCAAACGGGCTGGAATCGGCCAAAACTGCCAGTGTTGATGACCGACACGTAAGCGGACCTTGGTGTTAAACAATTATGGAAATCGCTTCAGGGCTCCAAAACGGTGAGTAACAATGCAAGAAACGGGCCAGAATCGGCCAAAACTGCGAGTGTTGATGACCGACACGTAAATGCACTCCAGGGTTCGTTAATCGTGGAAATCACTCCGGGACCCCAAAATAGTGGGTAATAGTCAATGAAGCGGGCCA
>NW_021214567.1:0-840 GCF_002162155.2 Triticum dicoccoides | reverse complement strand
AAAAAAAAAACAAAATGGGTACTCTAAAAATGCTACTTTCAAAAGCATTTTGGAGCCTGAATTTTTTTTTCACGCCTTACAGGAATGTGATTTCATGATGAATTTTTGCAAGCACTTAGAACTTTTGTCAATGTTTCTCTCAAAAAAAATTGGAATTTTTTGAATTTTTTCGACTTTACTGTTCACCGAGCTCAAATGAGCTCGGGAGCAGAAAGGCACTTTCGCTTTTTTGAATCCAATATACCTAAGAAGTTCACACTACCTTATTTATCTTAGCATGCACACATACCACATCATCAACTCCACTATATTTATTTCTTTTAACGTGCATGCATGAAAATGCTAGCTATACTAATTCCTCAACATGCATACATCCCACTTATTCAAGTCCACTACTTTTATTTCTCTTAACATGCATGAGAGATAGTGCTACTTAATATTTATTTTATAATTATATTTATTCTCATATACAAATCCAAGACAACTAAATCTCATAAAAAAAATGCTTGATTAATAAATATTTTTTCATTTTTTCAGTTCTCATTATTTCTTTCTTGGTTTCATTTTTTCAGTTATTTTTTTCATTGTTTCTGTTTCTTTATTTCTTTATTTCCTTGTTTTGTTTTGTTTTCTCTTGGGTTTCATTGTCTTTGTAAACACATTTTAGTATATATCTAATACATTTTTAATGTTTTTCAAAAGTTTGCTTAACATTTTCTAAATAACAAATTAACATTTATTGAATATATAGCCAACATTTTTTTAGACGCAGTTAACATTTTTTAAATGCTTGATTAATGTTTTTGAGATTCAATTTTTACATTTTTTTAATAACTGGTC
>NW_021214566.1:0-588 GCF_002162155.2 Triticum dicoccoides | reverse complement strand
GAAGAAGAAGAAGAAGAAGAAGAAGAAGAAGAAGAAGAAGAAGAAGAAGAAGAAGAAGAAGAAGAAGAAGAAGAAGAAGAAGAAGAAGAAGAAGAAGAAGAAGAAGAAGAAGAAGAAGAAGAAGAAGAAGAAGAAGAAGAAGAAGAAGAAGAAGAAGAAGAAGAAGAAGAAGAAGAAGAAGAAGAAGAAGCAGAAGAAGGAGGAGAAGAAGGAGAAGAAGGAGAAGAAGCAAAAGAAGCAGAAGAAGCAGAAGAAGCAGAAGAAGCAGAAGAAGGAGCAGAAGGAGCAGAAGGAGCAGAAGGAGCAGAAGGAGAAGAAGCAGAAGAAGAAGGAGAAGAGGAAGAAGAAGAAGAAGAAGAAGAAGAAGAAGAAGAAGAAGAAGAAGAAGAAGAAGAAGAAGAAGAAGAAGAAGAAGAAGAAGAAGAAGAAGAAGAAGAAGAAGAAGAAGAAGAAGAAGAAGAAGAAGAAGAAGAAGAAGAAGAAGAAGAAGAAGAAGAAGAAGAAGAAGAAGAAGAAGAAGAAGAAGAAGAAGAAGAAGAAGAAGAAGAAGAAGAAGAAGAAGAAGAAGAAGAAGAAGAAGAAGAAGAA
>NW_021214565.1:0-1370 GCF_002162155.2 Triticum dicoccoides | reverse complement strand
ATATATATATATATATATATATATATATATATATATATATATCCAATTGGATGTAAGTTAGCATGAACTATTATTGTTGACCTTACCCTTGAGGTAAAAGGTTGGGAGGCAACACTATAAGCCCCTATCTTTCTCTGTGTCCGATTAAAACTCCATAACCATAAGTATTGCGTGAGTGTTAGCAATTTTGGAAGACTAAATGATGGTTGAGTATGTGGACTGGCTAAAAAGCTCTTATATTGACTCTTTCCGATGTTATGATAAATTGCAATTGCCTCAATGACCAAGATTACAATTTGTTAGTTTTAAATGAAGTTTATGATTCATACTTGACATTATGGATAGATTGTTACGTAAGCATAAGAAATCATATGACAAAATATATATATGTTTCTATTATAAGAATGATCATGATGCCCTCATGTCCGTATTTCATTTTATCGACACCTCTATCTCTAAACATGTAGACATATTTTTCGATTTCGGGTTTCGCTTAAGGACAAGCGAGGTCTAAGCTTGGGGGAGTCGATACGTCCATTTTGCATCATGCTTTTATATCAATATTTATTGTATTATGGGCTGTTATTACACGTGATGTCACAATACTTATGCCTATTCTCTCTTATTTCACAAGGTTTACATGAAGAGGGAGAATGCCGGCAGCTGGAATTCTGGGCTGGAAAAGGAGCAAATATTAGAGACCTATTCTGCACAACTCCAAAAGTCCTAAAACTCCACGAAAGTCATTTTTGGAATTAATAAAAAATACTGAGTGGAAGAAATACCAGAGGGGGCCACCCACCATCTACGAGGGTGGGGGGGCACCCTACCCCCCTGGGCGCGCCCCCCTGCCTCATGGGCCCTCTGGCAGCCCTCCGGTGACCATCTTCTGCTATATGAAGTCCTTTACCCTGGAAAAAAAATTATAAGCAAGCTTTCAGGACGAAACTCCGCCGCCACAAGGCAGAACCTTGGCGGAACCAATCTAGGGCTCCGGCGGAGCTGTTCTGCCGGGGAAACTTCCCTCCGGGAGGGGGAAATCATCACCATCATCATCTTATCGGGAGGGGGTCAATCTCCATCAACATCTTCACCAGCACCATCTCCTCTCAAACCCTAGTTCATCTCTTGTATCCAATCTTTGTCTCAAAACCTCAGATTGGTACCCGTGGGTTGCTAGTAGTGTTGATTACTCCTTGTAGTTGATGCTAGTTGGTTTATTCGGTGGAAGATCATATGTTCAGATCCTTTATGCATATTAATACCCCTCTGATTAGGAACATGAATATGCTTTATGAGTAGTTATGTTTGTTCCCGAGGACATGGGAGAAGTCTTGCTATAAGTAGTCATGTGAATTTGGTATTCGTTC
>NW_021214564.1:0-3205 GCF_002162155.2 Triticum dicoccoides | reverse complement strand
TCCATACTTTGTTCTCATACATGGATATCATCTCAGATTTCATGGCCTCAATCCATTTCGCGGAATCTGGGCTTATCATCGCTTCCTCATAGTTCGTAGGCTCGTCATGGTCAAGTAACATGACCTCTAGAACATGATTACCGTACCACTCTGGTGCGGATATCACTCTGGTTTACCTACGAGGTTCGGTAGTAACTTGATCTGAAGTTACATGATCATCATCATTCGCTTCCTCACTAATTGGTGTAGTAGTCACAGGAACATATTTCTGTGATGAACTACTCTCCAATAAGGGAGCAGGTACAGTTACCTCATCAAGTTCTACTTCCCTCCCACTCACTTCTTTCGAGAGAAACTCCTTCTCTAGAAAGGATCCATTCTCAGCAAAGAATATCTTGCCTTCAGATCTGTGATAGAAGGTGTACCCAACAGTTACTTTTGGGTATCCTACGAAGATGCACCTCTCCGACTTGGGTTTGAGCTTATCAAGATGAAACTTTTTCACATAAGCATTGCAACTCCAAACTTTAAGAAATGACAACTTTGGTTTCTTGCCAAACCATAGTTCATACTGTGTCGTCTCAACGGATTTAGATGGTGCCCTATTTAACGTGAATGCAGCTGTCTCTAATGCATAACCCCAAAACGATAGTGGTAAATCGGTAAGAGACATCATAGATTGCACCATATCTAATAAACTACGGTTACGACGTTCGGATACAACATTACACTGTGGTGTTCCAGGTGGCATGAGTAGTGAAACTATTTCACATTGTTTTAACTGAAGGCCAAACTTGTAACTCAAATATTCTCCTCCACGATCAGATCGTAGAAACTTTATTTTCTTGTTACGATGATTTTCCACTTCACTCTGAAATTATATGAACTTTTCAAATATTTCAGACTTTTGTTTCATCAAGTAGATATACTCATATCTGCTCAAATCATCTGTGAAGATCAGAAAATAATGATACCTGTCATGAGCTTCAATATTCATCGGACCACATACATCAGTATGTATGATTTCCAACAAATCTGTTGCTCGCTCCATTGTTCCAGAGAACGGAGTCTTAGTCATCTTGCCCATGAGGCATGGTTCGCAAGCATCAACTGATTCATAATCAAGTGATTCCAAAAGCCCATCAGCATGGATTTTCTTCATGCGCTTTACACCAATATGACCTAAACGGCAGTGCCACAAATAAGTTGCACTATCATTATTAACTTTGCATCTTTTTGACTTGAATACACTACTAGGAAAACGGCTATAGATGAAATGGACACTAATGGCACAGCACGTGTGTGGTGCCCCATTAGAATATAGCAATGGCGCACCACATACAGGTACGCTATTAGTAATATATTACTAATGGCGCACTTGGTGTGCGGTGCGCCATTACTAGTTTTTAACTAGTAATGGCGTACTGTCCACTGGCGCGCCATTGCGCGGTGCGCCATTACTAGTTTTTAACTAGTAATGGCGTACTGTCCACTGGTGCGCCATTACTAAGTTTTTTTAAAAAAATTCAAATTTTTTTATATTTTTTTTCAAAACTATTAATGGCGCATCGTGGGTGTGGTGCGCCATTACTAGTTTAACTACTAATGGCGCACCACCCCACGGTGCGCCATTACTAGTTTGCCCGGCTTCCACCGAATGCACCCCCCCCCTGTGGACCGCCTTTTCAGTTTTTAAAAAAATAAAAAAATGATAAAAATGTCAAAAAAATAAAAGAAAATAAGTTTGCCATGTGATATGTGGTCTAGTTGTTGGAAAAATTTATAAATATAAATTTTGACTTTATTTGCAAAATCTCTCTGGAAATTTGTAAAATGGGCATAACTTTTGCATACGAACTCAGATTAAAAAGTTTTATATATGAAAAATCATCTACTCAAAAAGTTACATCCGAAACATAACAGGGGGAACCCCGTTAAACATTTCAAAATCCCCAAAAACCTAACACAAAAAAGTTACGGGGCTTTCAAGATCTAGAGGCAAAAAATTCAAAAAAAGGTTTTGAAATTTTTTTTTCAAAAAATGATACGTAATATGACCGGGAAGTTTGAAATATTTTTAAAAATTTCATCATAGTCATGAACATGAACAAAGTCCTAGACATCAACAAGGTATAATAGGATTGATATGCTAGATATATCAACAAGTGTCTGTGAAGTGAGCTGTTGCTGGGGTTGGATAGAACTCTAAAGTTAAGCATGCTTGGGCTGGAGTAGTGTGAGGATGGGTGACCTTTCGGGAAGTTTGACCACGGAGTGCGATTTGACCTGGGATTAAGCATATTGAACCGAGATTAAGACATAATGACCTGAGATTAAGAAAAAAGCGAAAAAAAAATTGAAAATTTTTGAAAAAAATTTAAAAAAAATCTGGAAAAAAAATTTGAAAAAAATTGTTACTAATGGCGCACTTCTATGTGGTGCGATTCTAATGGCGCACCACAGGTGCGCCATTAGAAAAAAAATTCTAATGGCGTGATGCTAGTGGCGCACCAGTAGTGCGCCATTAGTAGCGAAAATAGGTGCGCCACTAGCAGCCCTTTTTATAGTAGTGATATTATGAATATGTGTGTCACTATGATCGAGATTTAACAAACCATTTTTGTTGGTGTGTATGAACATCGAAGGTTCTATTCATGTAAACAGAACAACAATTGTTCTCTAACTTAAATGAATAACCGTATTGCAATAAACATAATCAAATCATATTTATGCTCAACGTAAACACCAAATAACACTTATTTAGGTTCAACACTAATCCCGAAAGTATAGGGAGTGTGCGATGATGATCATATCAATCTTGGAACCAATTCCAACACACATCGTCGCTTCACCCTTAACTAGTCTCTGTTCATTCTGTAACTCCTGTTTCGAGTTGCTAATTTTAGCAACCGAACAAGTATCAAATACTCAGGGACTACTATAAATACTAGTAAGGCACACATCAATAACTTGTATATCAAATATACCCTTTGTTCACTTTGCCATCTTTCTTATCCACCAAATATTCAGGGAATTTCCGCTTCCAGTGATCATTTCCTTTGCAGTAGAAGTACTCAGTTTCAGGCTTTGGTCCAGCTTTGGGCTTCTTCACGGGAGTGACAACTTGCTTGTCATTCTACTTGAAGTTCCCTTTCTTTCCCTTTGCCCTTTTCTTGAAACTAGTGTACTTGTCAATCATCAAAAC
>NW_021214563.1:0-1350 GCF_002162155.2 Triticum dicoccoides | reverse complement strand
CCCCCCCCCTCACGGACGCCGCCGCCGCTGGCACCTGGATGGGGGAAACGGACGCGTCGGGTCTACACGGAGTGGATGTAGCTGTGGGCCTGGCCCGGATGTTGCTTCCCGGTGTCCCTCTGGGCCGACCTAACACAACCAGGTGGAGAGGTCCACTGGTCAAAGCCCGTCCGTGCAAAGTCAAAGGGCTAGATCCCGTGGTCAAACGCTACAGGGTTAGGCGGGACGGAGGCCCTGGGGGGGTAGCAATGCCATCGGAGCGTCGTACCGGGCCCTCATACATGCGGGGTGGTGTTGTGGCATGTCCAAAGAGGCGCCACGCGTCTCCGGGTTGTGGCCCCCCTCACGGACGACAATGAAACGGTAGTAGACGTTCTGCGGTAACGATGCAGCGTGAATATTATTAAATACTTGGAGCGCGATAAAATCATGAGTTTTTACACGACGTGGGCACATGTGCTATAGGACTGATGGTAATTTTTCATAATTTTTTGTGATGGAGAAGTATCTGAACACTTCCCTCTACGCGGATTGCTCTTCGCACGTCTACGACTGTGGCCGGCGGCCTCCGGGGGCTAGCATACCGTCAAATCTTGCGTAGGCGGCCTCTCACAAATCTGGAAGTGTTGAGGCGGTTGCAAACGCCCAGCACGCGTCTCCGGTGCGTGCCCCCCCCCCTCACGGCCGCCGCCGCCGCCGGCACCTCGAGGGGGGAAACGGACGCGTCGGGTCTACACGGAGTGGACGTAGCTGTGGGTTTGGCCCGGATGTTGCTCCAAAGTGTTCCTCTGGGCCGACCTAACACAACCGGGTGGAGAGGTCCACTGGTCAAAGCCCGTCCGTGCAGAGTCAAAGGGCTAGATCCCGTGGTCAAACGCTACAGGGTTAGGCGGGACGGGGGCCCTGGGGGGGGGGTAGCAATGCCACCGGAGCGTCGTACCGGGCCCTCATACATGCGGGGTGGTGTTGTGGCATGTCCGAAGAGGCGGCACGCGTCTCCGGGTTGTGGCCCCCCCTCACGGACGGCAATGAAACGGTAGTAGATGTTCTGCGGTAACGATGCAGCGTGAATATTATTAAATACTTGGAGCGCGATAAAATCATGAGTTTTTTACACAACGTGGGCACATGTGCTATAGGACTGATGGTAATTTTTCATAATTTTTTGTGATGGAGAAGTATCTGAACACTTCCCTCTACGCGGATTGCTCTTCGCACGTCTACGACTGTGGCCAGCGGCCTCCGGGGGCTAGCATACCGTCAAATCTTGCGTAGGCGTCCTCTCACAAATCTGGAAGTGTTGAGGCGGTTGCAAACGCCCAGCACGCGTCTCCGGTGCGTGCCCCCCCC
>NW_021214562.1:0-1124 GCF_002162155.2 Triticum dicoccoides | reverse complement strand
TTTTTTTTTGAATTCATGAATATTTTTTGAGTCCATGAGGTCTTTTTTAATTTGGGGACAATTTTTAAATTCGCAAACGTTTTTCTGGACAATTTTGAAAAAAATCATGAACATTCTTAGAATTAGTGCAATTTTCTTCTTATTCATGAACATTTTTAATACACAAATAGTTTTAAAATCGTGATTTTGGTATTTCAAAATCTGAACAGTTACTATAATTTGCAAGCATTTCATGACTTCTCGAACAATTTTCAATTTTATTTTTTGAATTCATGACCATTTTATGATATGTTAAACTTCTCGAACATTTGCATGTCATGAACAATTCTTGAATTTACAAACATATTTTTCCAAGTTTCTAACATTATTTGAATTCATGAAGGGTTTTTTATTCATGTACATCTTTTGTTCATCGAATTGAAAAAAGGACATCAATTTAAAAAAATGTTCATTGAATTCAAATAATGTTTATCAAATACAAATTTGTTCATAAATTTAACAAAAACTTCATCCAATTCAAATAATGTTCATCAAATTCAAAGTTTGTTCATTAAATTCAAAAAATGATCACCAATTTTTAAAATGTTCATTGAATTCAATAATGTTTATCAAATTCAAATTTATTCATAAATTTGATAAAAACTTTATCCAATTCAAATATTGTTCATTGAATTCAAAAATAGATCATCAATTTTAAAAATGTTCATCGAATTAAAATAATGTTTATCAACTTCAAATTTAAATTTGATAAAAGTTCATCCAATTCAAATAACTTTCATCAAATTCAAAGTTTGTTCATCAAATTCAAAAAATTCTCATCAATATTCAAAATGTTCATGAATTAAAAAAGTTAATCCAATTCAAAAAAAATCAAGAAATTCGAAATAAATCATAAAATTCAATTTTTGTTCATGGAATATAAAAACATTCATCAAAACTCGAAAAATACTCATACAAAATTCAAAATGTTTTGATCCAAATACAAAAAATGTCACTTTCTGAAATCGTGAATGTTTTTTGAATTCTAGAATATTTATGAACTCAATATTAGTATTATTTTAATTCAGGTATATTTTTTAAAATTCAGAAGTCGTTTCGGAAACTTTTTGAAAGAAGTAAAAAAA
>NW_021214561.1:0-1702 GCF_002162155.2 Triticum dicoccoides | reverse complement strand
ATCTGTTGTCAGGACTGCCAACCATCAACACAATTCTGAGGCACACTTTATTGCCCAAGTCTGGAGATGAAAGCATGATCAGAGGGCATTCCATCAACTTGCTAGACATGTTTGATGTGCCAGAAAAGTTCAAGGTGATGACCTTGATAGTTGAAACTGTTAAGAGGACTACAACTGATCAGAAGAGATCATGTGGCCATGCTCCACTCGTTCAGATGCTCATCAACATCAAGGTGGGCACAGGCACATATCTGCTTGACAAAGAGCACCTTCCCTTGAGGCCAAATTTTGAGGACAACATAGTTGTCATGGATGCTTCACATCCTACATCATTAGAGGCTCAAGAGAAGAGAGAGAAGGCAAAGGCAAAAAAGGTTTCCAAGATGCCATATGCTTTAGCTGCAAATCTCAAGACCAAGCAGGACCAACTCAGCTATCTGCTTGAAGCCACAGTGAGGATTGAGAAAGGACTAACCACCCTGACTCAAAACCAAGAAAGTCTTCAGAGAATCATTGAAACAAAGTTCTGTGATCTAGACTTGAAGGTCATAGAGATTTAGACTGTAGTTAAGCAACTTCAAGAAGAAGCAGAGGAGAGGAGAGGAAGAACTACAACAGATGCTTATCAGAGGGTGCCTAGAGCACAGAGGTCTGCAATTGTGCCAGTCAGTGACACAAGGGCCACAACTTCAGCACGTGCAGCCACAGCCTCAGTTGCCCTTCTAGTGGCAACCCCTCCAGTTCCTCAGACATCAGCCGAAGTCTTTGCAGATGCTTTCCTCTCCACGCCATCTTCGCACTCCGGAGCTCCCAGAGATCGTTCTTAGAGTGTCGTATAGCACTATGCATTTTTGAGCTTTTTGGTAACTTGTTGCCAAAGGGGGAGTGAGGGAGTCCTGGATTAGGGGGTGTTCGGGTAGCCGGACTATACCTTCAGCCGGACTCCTGGACTGTGAAGATACAAGATTGAAGACTTCGTCCCATGTCCGGATGGGACTTTCCTTGGCGTGGAAGGCAAGCTTGGCGATGCGGATATTCAAGATCTCCTACCATTGTAACCGACTCTGTGTAACCCTAACCCTATCTGGTGTCTATATAAACCGGAGGGTTGTAGTCCATAGGCAATCAACTCCATACACAACAATCATACCATAGGCTAGCTTCTAGGGTTTAGCCTCTTTGATCTCGTGGTAGATCTACTCTTGTACTGCCCATATCATCAATATTAATCAACCAGGAGTAGGGTATTACCTCCATCGAGAGGGCCCGAACCTGGGTAAAAAACATCGTGTCCCTTGTCTCCTGTTACCATCCGGCCTAGACGCACAGTTCGGGACCCCCTACCCGAGATCCGCCGGTTTTGACACCGACATTGGTGCTTTCATTGAGAGTTCCTCTATGTCATAGCCTTTAGGCCCGATGGCTCCTTTGATCATCAACAATGATACGGTCCAGGGTGAGACTTTTCTCCCCGGACAGATCTTCGTCTTCGGCGGCTTCGCTCTGCGGGCCAATTCGCTCGGCCACCTGGAGCAGATCGAAAGCTACGCCCCTGGCCATCAAGTCAGGTTTGGAAGCTTAAACTACACGGCTGACATCCGCGGAGACTTGATCTTCGACGGATTCAAGCCACAACCAAGCGCGCCGCACTGTCTTGATGGGCATGATATAGCTCTGCCGCCGAACAACGCCTTGGAGGCCG
>NW_021214560.1:0-1188 GCF_002162155.2 Triticum dicoccoides | reverse complement strand
CTTGCCCATGAGGCACGGTTCGCAAGTACCAAGTGATTCATAATCAAGTGGTTCCAAAAGTCCATTAGTATGGAGTTTCTTCATGCGTTTTACACCGATATGACCTAAACGACAGTGCCACAAATAAGTTGCACTTTCATTATCAACTCTGTATCTTTTGGTTTCAACATTATGAATATGTGTATTACTACTATCGAGATTTAGTAAGAATAGACCACTCTTCAAGGGTGCATGACCATAAAAGATATTACTCATATAAATAGAACAACCATTATTCTCTGATTTAAATGAATAACCGTCTCGCATTAAACAAGATCCAGATATAATGTTCATGCTCAACGCTGGCACCAAATAACAATTATTTAGGTCTAATATTAATCCCGAAGGTAGATGTAGAGGTAGCGTGCCGACCGCGATCACATCGACTTTGGAACCGTTTCCCACGCGCATCGTCGCCTCGTCCTTTGCCAGTGCCCGCTTATTCTGTAGTCCCTGTTTCGAGTTGCAAATATTAGCAACAGAACCAGTATCAAATACCCAGGTGCTACTGCGAGCATTGGTAAGGTACACATCAATAACATGTATATCACATATACCTTTGTTCACCTTGCCATCCTTCTTATCCGCCAAATACTTGGGGCAGTTCCGCTTCCAGTGACCAGTCTGCTTGCAGTAGAAGCACTCAGTTTCAGGCTTAGGTCTAGACTTGGGTTTCTTCTCTTGAGCAGCAACTTGCTTGCCGTTTTTTTTTTAAGTTCCCCTTTTTCTTCCCTTTGCCCTTTTTCTTGAAACTAGTGGTCTTGTTAACCATCAACACTTGATGCTCCTTCTTGATTTCTACCTCCGCAGCTTTTAGCATTGCGAAGAGCTCGGGAATAGTCTTGTTCATCCCTTGCATATTATAGTTCATCACGAAGCTCTTGTAGCTTGGTGGCAGTGATTGGAGAATTCTGTCAATGACGCAATCATCTGGAAGATTAACTCCCAATTGAATCAAGTGATTATTATACCCAGACATTTTGAGTATATGCTCACTGACAGAACTGTTCTCTTCCATCTTGCAGCTATAGAACTTATTGGAGACTTCATATCTCTCAATCCGGGCATTTGCTTGAAATATTAACTTCAACTCCTGGAACATCTCATATGCTCCATGACGTTCAAAACGTCGTTGAAGTCCCGATTCTA
>NW_021214559.1:0-2202 GCF_002162155.2 Triticum dicoccoides | reverse complement strand
AAAAGCGCTACTACTAAAATTCCCACTACTAAGCTTATAGGCTACAAATAGCAGTAGCGATCTTAGAAAAACCACGCTACCGCTAAGATTATTGTAGCAGCGCGTTTACCGTGAAAAACGCCACTGCTAATGAAAATAAAATAAAATGAAAAAATAGAAAAGGAAATGAAAATAAAAGAAATAGAAAAAGGAGAAAGGAAAAAATAAAATGTATAGAAAAAAGAAAAGGAAAAAGAAAGGCATAGTAGTAGCGTATGTTCATGACAGTCGCTATAGATAATAGAACAGCAGCGCGTTTTTTAGACCACCGATACAGAAAGGGGAAAGGAAATAAGAAATGAAAAGGAAAATAAATAGCTATAGCAGTAGCGCGTTTTGTAAAAAGCGATGTACCTAACTTAATAATGGCGCATTTTTACTTCCAGCGCTACTCTACGTTTGACCTAACCCCCGCGCGATTCCCCCCAGGCCAGCACTTCTCCCCCAAATCCCTCGCCCCACTTCACCGCCGTCTCCGGCCGACGTCGATGCCCCTGGAGCCACTAGAGCCGCGCGCCGTCGACGCCACCGGAGCCGCGCGACCTCATCAATGCCACCAGAGCCACCCTCGACACCCCTGCCTCCTCGCCACAACTGCCTCCCTCGCTGTCACCGGAGAGCCCAGCGTCCCTCGCCACCACTGCCTCCCTCCACTGGTGCACGTCGGTCCTAAACAAACAGTTTTTAACCCTTTCCGCGACAGCATTTGGAATCGTCGCCAAGTGAGAGTGGGCGATAGGGGGGTCCTTCCCACACGACCCAGAAACCGTCGGCGATAGGGCCCCTATAGGAGTCCTACTCGTTTCTGCTTGCATTGCCATCGCAGTCGGTATTCTGTGGTGCTACGTTTACGATACGCGGCCCATCACAAACGGTTCACTATTATAGAACGTGTATGATGCAAGACTCATCACAAACGGTTCACTGTTATGAAGATTAGCTAATTGTCGTACGAGTGTCAGATATGATTACCAAACGTTGGACCGTCGTACACGACAACTATCACACACGCTATTCTGTGGTGCAACATTTACAATGCATACTTCATCAGAAATAGTTCATGGTTGCGAATCATGTACAATAAGGCAGCTAACACACACGTTTAGTTTGCCCGCATCATTTGTGATATTGTCTGACATCGCACACGATTTGTAAATGGCAACTGTGTGCATGCTTGCACACGTTTCCTCTCTGTGAACTGTCTCGGACTATGGTGTATATCACAAACGTTTGTGTTTTACCAACCGTGTGTGCCGTAACAACATGGAGAGCGTAATTTCATTGAAATTTAAATGCTGCTATTTCAAATTGTACCGGATTTGAATTTTAATTTGAATGTATGCTGCAGCTTTATTCATGTCCATCAGGTTCAAACAACCAATGCATTATTTGATTCATGCGTACATATGTTCAAGAATTACATAGGAACCAAATAAAGAATGATGAATCACAGTTGTATACTTGTACTATTAAAGATGGTAAAGAAAGATGTGCAATATATACTGGTTGCTGAACAAGGTGAAGCAGAATGCCCATAGTGTGCCCTCCTCCATGCAGAATGCAAGCATGACTCTAGTCCAACCCCTTGTGATGGCCGACTGCCCATCCTTCACGGTCTTCATGAAAACATCTAGATAATCATCGTGTTCTGGTAGAAATACTTTAAACTTTGCATGCCACCAATCATGTAGTTTGAGATGTAATCTTGAGTAAACTGCCTTGGCAACCACTTCAAAGGAAAAAGATTCAGTCATTGTCATCTAACACAACTCATTATGGACAGTAAAAAGAAGGCTGCAGAGTTCTTACTTACCATCCTGCAGTTTGTTGTTGTCTTGGATAAAGTGTAAACAAATAGTTTAATTGCCATCTTTGGACCCATTTTACTAAGAATCTTTATAAGCTTCCTCACTTCATGCTGGTTCATCGATATCTCATTGCCCCATACGCAGAAAGGGTCGAAGCGCGGATCTTTACCAATGACATATGTACCTAAAAGCACCATGTTAATATTAGAAGTTAAACAACAATTGCACAATGATGTAGTACAACACTCTTTTATAATATGTCTATATACATCCGTATGTGGTAGTCCATTTGAAATCTCTAAAAATACAAATATTTAGGAATAGAGGGAGTATCTTATAACATCCAATATACTCG
>NW_021214558.1:0-2202 GCF_002162155.2 Triticum dicoccoides | reverse complement strand
AAAAGCGCTACTACTAAAATTCCCACTACTAAGCTTATAGGCTACAAATAGCAGTAGCGATCTTAGAAAAACCACGCTACCGCTAAGATTATTGTAGCAGCGCGTTTACCGTGAAAAACGCCACTGCTAATGAAAATAAAATAAAATGAAAAAATAGAAAAGGAAATGAAAATAAAAGAAATAGAAAAAGGAGAAAGGAAAAAATAAAATGTATAGAAAAAAGAAAAGGAAAAAGAAAGGCATAGTAGTAGCGTATGTTCATGACAGTCGCTATAGATAATAGAACAGCAGCGCGTTTTTTAGACCACCGATACAGAAAGGGGAAAGGAAATAAGAAATGAAAAGGAAAATAAATAGCTATAGCAGTAGCGCGTTTTGTAAAAAGCGATGTACCTAACTTAATAATGGCGCATTTTTACTTCCAGCGCTACTCTACGTTTGACCTAACCCCCGCGCGATTCCCCCCAGGCCAGCACTTCTCCCCCAAATCCCTCGCCCCACTTCACCGCCGTCTCCGGCCGACGTCGATGCCCCTGGAGCCACTAGAGCCGCGCGCCGTCGACGCCACCGGAGCCGCGCGACCTCATCAATGCCACCAGAGCCACCCTCGACACCCCTGCCTCCTCGCCACAACTGCCTCCCTCGCTGTCACCGGAGAGCCCAGCGTCCCTCGCCACCACTGCCTCCCTCCACTGGTGCACGTCGGTCCTAAACAAACAGTTTTTAACCCTTTCCGCGACAGCATTTGGAATCGTCGCCAAGTGAGAGTGGGCGATAGGGGGGTCCTTCCCACACGACCCAGAAACCGTCGGCGATAGGGCCCCTATAGTAGTCCTACTCGTTTCTGCTTGCATTGCCATCGCAGTCGGTATTCTGTGGTGCTACGTTTACGATACGCGGCCCATCACAAACGGTTCACTATTATAGAACGTGTATGATGCAAGACTCATCACAAACGGTTCACTGTTATGAAGATTAGCTAATCGTCGTACGAGTGTCAGATATGATTACCAAACGTTGGACCGTCGTACACGACAACTATCACACACGCTATTCTGTGGTGCAACATTTACAATGCATACTTCATCAGAAATAGTTCATGGTTGCGAATCATGTACAATAAGGCAGCTAACACACACGTTTAGTTTGCCCGCATCATTTGTGATATTGTCTGACATCGCACACGATTTGTAAATGGCAACTGTGTGCATGCTTGCACACGTTTCCTCTCTGTGAACTGTCTCGGACTATGGTGTATATCACAAACGTTTGTGTTTTACCAACCGTGTGTGCCGTAACAACATGGAGAGCGTAATTTCATTGAAATTTAAATGCTGCTATTTCAAATTGTACCGGATTTGAATTTTAATTTGAATGTATGCTGCAGCTTTATTCATGTCCATCAGGTTCAAACAACCAATGCATTATTTGATTCATGCGTACATATGTTCAAGAATTACATAGGAACCAAATAAAGAATGATGAATCACAGTTGTATACTTGTACTATTAAAGATGGTAAAGAAAGATGTGCAATATATACTGGTTGCTGAACAAGGTGAAGCAGAATGCCCATAGTGTGCCCTCCTCCATGCAGAATGCAAGCATGACTCTAGTCCAACCCCTTGTGATGGCCGACTGCCCATCCTTCACGGTCTTCATGAAAACATCTAGATAATCATCGTGTTCTGGTAGAAATACTTTAAACTTTGCATGCCACCAATCATGTAGTTTGAGATGTAATCTTGAGTAAACTGCCTTGGCAACCACTTCAAAGGAAAAAGATTCAGTCATTGTCATCTAACACAACTCATTATGGACAGTAAAAAGAAGGCTGCAGAGTTCTTACTTACCATCCTGCAGTTTGTTGTTGTCTTGGATAAAGTGTAAACAAATAGTTTAATTGCCATCTTTGGACCCATTTTACTAAGAATCTTTATAAGCTTCCTCACTTCATGCTGGTTCATCGATATCTCATTGCCCCATACGCAGAAAGGGTCGAAGCGCGGATCTTTACCAATGACATATGTACCTAAAAGCACCATGTTAATATTAGAAGTTAAACAACAATTGCACAATGATGTAGTACAACACTCTTTTATAATATGTCTATATACATCCGTATGTGGTAGTCCATTTGAAATCTCTAAAAATACAAATATTTAGGAATAGAGGGAGTATCTTATAACATCCAATATACTCG
>NW_021214557.1:0-1011 GCF_002162155.2 Triticum dicoccoides | reverse complement strand
CAAACTGCTGTGTGCTACGGTAGTTGAACCCATTTCCTCTGCATGACCTGTCATTGCCACAGTAACTAGATGAAACCCACTAGCATGTGTAGGAGTTGATTGAGCCATATGTATGTGTTGTTCCTACCTTGCTATGCCTGCTATGCTTAGAGTCGTGTCAGGTCTGGTTCATCTGGGTGATGGGCTAGAGTGAAATGATTATGTCGGTAATGAGAGTGGTGTGGTGAACACGATTTGGTAAAGGTATCGATGAGAGGCCATGTAGGAGTACATGGTGGGTTGTTTCATTGAAGCCGACCTTAAGCACTGAGATCTGTATGTGTGATTTAAGAATCAGCTACTACCATGCATTGGGACCGAAACCAATGGACCCTCTCGGCTTCTTATTCACCCTAGTTCTCCGTCCAGGAGTTGCAAGTAGTTTCTGGTGTTTGTAGCCTACTGGAGGCCATGGACAGCACTGACCGTAGGGGTGGGCTGTGATGCGGTAGGTACGTGGCCGGGTGTACCGAATACCCGTTAGGTATCTCGGGAACCTTGTTCACATCGTTCGGGGCCGTATGGGAAACCTCGGCCGGACTCCCTACGGATGGAACCTGGATAGGCGATAAACCTGGACTGGAGGCTTAGGTGATTAGGTAGGTCGTGGCCGACACCCACGTTGGGCTTCCGCTTGAAGGTTGCCGAGTACATGTCGTGTAAACGACGGTAAGTGGTGAGAGCGTGTATGAAGAAGTACCCCCTGCAGGGTTATCATAATCTATTCGAATAGCCGCGTCCGCGGTAAAGGACTACTTGGTTGCCTATACAGTTCATAGACAAGTAAATGGAAACTGTTAAAAGCCTCAAGATAAGTGTGAGTGCCGAGGATGGCTCTTCCGTAGGAAGACGGAGGTGGATCCTCGGTAGTGTATTGAAGTGGTGAGTAGTGGACTCGTGTGCGCAAAACCATTTCAAGTTGGAGTATCGTAGGATAGTCTAGCCAAGAGTCAAAGCTGGCTTGCTGCAATA
>NW_021214556.1:0-955 GCF_002162155.2 Triticum dicoccoides | reverse complement strand
TCAAAATGGAATCAGGAGTCATAGGAAGCAAAGTAATATTTTTATCCTTATGAACAAGAGTATAGTGATTGTTTCTACCATGGTGTACAGAATTTTTATCAAATTGCCATGGTCTACCAAGTAATAACGAACATGCTTGCATAGGTACCACATCACAATCAACATAATCAGCATATGTAGAGATACTAAAATGCACACGAACAGTACGTGTTACCTTAACCTTGCCGCTGTTGTTGAACCATTGGATGTAGTAAGGATGTGGATGTGGTCTTGTGGTGAGAGAAAGCTTCTCCACCATCTCCATGCTAGCCAAGTTGTTGCAGCTCCCTCCGTCTATTATGACGCGCACAGAACGTTCCTTCACAACTCCCTTGGTATGGAACAAATTGTGCCTCTGATTTTGCTCAGCTTGTGTGACCTGCACACTCAAAACACGTTGAGCAACTAAAATTCATACCTGTCAGCGTCTTCAGGAGCCATGTATTGTGTCTCATGATCAGAATCATCTCCACCATGTTCTTCACGTGTAATAAGAGCCAAAGTCTCCTCATCATAGTCACTAGCAGACTCATATCCACCATCCGCGGTAGCAATCATCACACGCGGAGATTTGCATTCCCTCGCATAATGACCTCCTCCCTTACAACAACGACAAATAATATCACTTGTGTGCCCTGTTGATGCCATGGAAGAAGAAGAACGCTGTGCAGGCCCCGCAGGTGCGCTCTTGGCAGATAATGGTGGTTGTGCCTGTTTTCTTGTATCACGGCTGGAGGTGGCACCGGATGGAGGTGCTGGTGCAGTTGAAGTAGAAGATGCACGTGGTGTCCATGATGAAGGTCGGCCTGCAGAAAAGTTAGTTCGCCCCAATGCTTGTCGATCCTGCACTTCACGTTCAGCTTTACAAGCAAGATGGAATAAACGAGTGATATTAGTATACTCCTTATAGTCTAGA
>NW_021214555.1:0-1627 GCF_002162155.2 Triticum dicoccoides | reverse complement strand
AAAAAAATAAAAAAATGATAAAAATGTCAAAAAAATAAAAGAAAATAAGTTTGCCATGTCATATGTGGTCTAGTTGTTGGGAAAATTTACAAATATAAATTTCTACTTTATTTGCAAAATATCTCTAGAAATTTGTAAAATGGGCATAACTTTTGCATACGAACTCGGATTAAAAAGTTTTATATATGAAAAATCATCTACTCAAAAAGTTACATCCGAATTTAACTTGGGGAACCCCGTTAAACATTTTCAAAATCCCCAAAAACCTAACACAAAAAAAGTTACGGGGCTTTCAAGATCTAGAGGCAAAAAAATTCAAAAAAAAGGTTTGGGATACTTCGTACGTATGCATGACCGATTTGGGATGATTCCAAGGGAAACAAACAAACCTTTCTCAAATTCATGGTGACAACTTACACCTAATGCACGTGAACTTGGAGAAAGTCACTTCTTTCATCCAAGCATAAGCTTCATGAATAGAACACGAAGGCATTGCTTACAAGGTTTTCAGCACTAGGTTGATGTTCAACATGAATCATGGGGGAGACAAAAATGCTGCTGATGGGCTCAACAACAACTCATCAGAATTTTCCATATTACTGGACTTCCACCATCATGTGAACACGGTGATAGCAATGTTCAGACCAAAAGATGTAATGGTGTATGCTCGAGGGATCAACCACGAGTAAGACAACATTACGAAAATGGTTGGTTCTGATTTGACTTGACGATAGCCCATACTCAAGGCAAAGTCTTGACAAGGCAATAGATCCAACAACTGATCACGAAGACCAAGATATCATCTTTCTTCAACACACACACACACGCACAAAAGATATCCCTTAACGTGAACTAAGTCAGACAAGCTTTTATCTTCCAACTCTCCAAGTTGTTGTTTAGCTTAACCAACTAGCTCAGGGAATCCGACACAGATTCATGTAGAAAGGTTCGCTTACAAGAACCCCCCCCCCCTGTGGACCGCCTTTTCAGTTTAAAAAAAATAAAAAAATGATAAAAATGTCAAAAAGATAAAAGAAAATAATATTGCCATGTCATATGTGGTCTAGTTGTTGGGAAAATTTACAAATATAAATTTCGACTTTATTCGCAAAATATCTCTAGAAATTTGTAAAATGGGCATAACTTTTGCATACGAACTCGGATTAAAAAGTTTTATATATGAAAAATCATCTACTCAAAAAGTTACATCCGAATTTAACTGGGGGAACCCCGTTAAACATTTTCAAAATCCCCAAAAACCTAACACAAAAAAAGTTACGGGGCTTTCAAGATCTAGAGGCAAAAAAATTCAAAAAAAAAGGTTTGGGATACTTCGTACGTATGCATGACCGATTTGGGATGATTCCAAGGGAAACAAACAAACCTTTCTCAAATTCATGGCGGCAACTTACACCTAATGCACGTGAACTTGGAGAAAGTCACTTCTTTCATCCAAGCATAAGCTTCATGAACGGAACACGAAGGCATTGCTTACAAGGTTTTCAACACTAGGTTGACGTTCAACATGAATCATGGGGGAGACAAAAATGCTGCTGATGGGCTCAACAACAACTCATCAGAATTTTCCATATTACTGGACTTCCACCATCACGTGAACACGGTGATA
>NW_021214554.1:0-1003 GCF_002162155.2 Triticum dicoccoides | reverse complement strand
GAGCCCGGGGCCGCTCGACCCCGACGCCGGCTGCTTCCCCGAACGGCGCCGCCCTCTGCCGCCCCCATCGCCGGCGACCCTGCCGCCACCTTCCCGAGCCCGCTGCCATGACCCCTCCCCCCTCCTATGTGAGCCACTGCCTCCCTCTTCCTCCCTCCTCCTCTATGCGCTCGCGCGCTCACTACCGTCGGCCCTTGCTCGCCCGCTGCCGGCGTTCGCCCCGCGGTGCCCCATCGGCCTACGCCCGGGCTCGCCCAATTGGCGCCCGCATGCCCGCACGCTCACGGGGCTTCTCCCCAGCAACCGCGCCCGTTAGCCCGCTGGACCCCTATGGGCCAATGACAAGGGGGGCCCGCCCCAGAACGTTTTAATAAAAAAAAAGAAGAAGAAAAGAATTAAAAATAATAATAATAACAATAAAATTAATTAATTAATTAAGGAATTAATTAAGTTAATTAATTATAATTAGATTAACCTAATGGCTAATTAACCTAATTAACTACTGTTAATTAAACTAAACTAGGGTAATTAGTTAACAGTCACTGACGAACGGGACCCACATGTCAGGTTGACCAAGTCAACCCTGTTGACTGCTGACGTCAGCATGACATCATGCTGACGTCATAAATTCAATTTCGAATTAAATAAATAATTAATTAAATTCCAGAAATTAATAAAATCTTTAAAAAAATCATATCTTTTAATCAGTAACTCGGATTAAAATATTTTCAACATGAAAGTTGTTCAGAACGACGAGACGAATTCGGATACGCAGTCCGTTCGTCCGCCACACCCCCCTAACCTATCGAACCCGCAACTTTCCCCCTCCGGCTCCTCTGCCCGAAAACACGAAACACCGGGAATACTTTCCCGGATGTTTTCCCCCCCTTCACCGGTATCACCTACTACCGCGTTAGGGCACACCGAACACCGCGTATTGCCTTGTTATATTTTGTGATGCTTTGTTTGCTCTGTATTCATTATTTCTTCCCCCTCTTCTCTC
>NW_021214553.1:0-870 GCF_002162155.2 Triticum dicoccoides | reverse complement strand
GATGAGTAACTTGCATAGTTCATAAAATCTAAAGCCAAAAAATTAGCACAAGAAGTAGAAGGCATGAAAATATTGCAACTCAGTTTGCACATATAAGTGAAGCTCTTATTCATTTCAAAAGATTGACAATGTTCATCATTAAACCATCCCAACATTGGTGAATAAACCTTACTTGCATCAAATTTACATGCTACAACATGCTTAAATAAGCAAACATGCAATAAGTCATTCAACACAGAATCATCACCAAGATTAGAGGTCATATCAAAATGATTAAACATTGGTTCTTTTGCATCAATAGTTAATTCAATGGATGCACTCAAAATTGTTGGTATTTCAGTTGTTTGATCACATGGCAAAGTCAAATTATCAACATAGTCCTCGAAAATAGGTGGTGTGATCAAAGTAGTGGGTAGCTCATCATTCTCATGTAGAGATGGAAGATCAGTACCTTTGTCATTACCTCTTATGATCAACTCAGATGATGTAGCCACTCTCGGGGGCGATGTGTCACATGGTGGAGGTGATGTAGTCCTGACAACAACGGATGTGGTTGTCATAGTATGCCTAGTAGTTGAAGGAACAATCATATCAACTCTTGGAATGTGCACCGTGCGCTTGTTCTCCTCGTGGCCAACACGTCGTTTTATTTCCTGTTCAGCTTTGCAAGCAAGATGAAACAAATGGTCCATAGGATAACACTCTTCATGAATTAGTATCTCTTGAATATCACGGTTTAATCCTCCCCAAAATCTATCCATAAAATCATCTTCACTTTCTTCTAAAGAGGAATGCAACAAGGTAGTTTGTAAATCATCATAATATTTTGTTACAGTTTCACTACCTTGTTTTAAGTGTTGCAACTTCTCA
>NW_021214552.1:0-954 GCF_002162155.2 Triticum dicoccoides | reverse complement strand
GGATCGCAAATCCTGTAAATCGCTCTAGGACCCCAAAACGGTGACTAATAGTGCACCAAACGGACCAGAATCGGCCAAAACTGCGATTGTTGATGACCGACACGTAAGCGCACCGTAGGGTTTGTCAATCGTGGAAATCACTTCGGGATGCCAAAACTGTGTAATAGTTCAAAACGGGCCAAAATCGGCCAAAACTGCGAGTCTTGACGACCAACACGCAAGCACACCTTGGGGTTCGACAAAAATGGAAATCTCTTTGGGACCCCAAAACGGTGAGTAATAGTCCATGAAACGGGACGGAATCAACAAAACCTGCGAGTGTTGATGAGCGACATGTAAACGCACCCAGAGGTTCGTCAATCATGGAAATCACTCCGGGACCCCAAAACAGCGAGTAATAGTCCACGAGACGGCCAGAATTAACCAAAATTGAGTGTTGATGACCGACACATAAATGCACCCCCGGGGTTCGTCAATCGTGGAAATCACTTTGGGACCCCAAAACTGAGTAATAGTCCAAGAAACGGGCCAGAATCGGCCAAAACTCCGAGACTTGACGACCAACATGTAAACACACATTGGGGTTCGGCAACAATGGAAATCGCTTTAGGACCCCAAAACGGTGAGTAGTAGTCCACGAAAGGGACAGAATCGAAGAAAACCGCGATTGTTGATGACCGAAACATAAACGCACCAGGGGTTCGTCAATCGTGGAAATCCCTCCGGGACCCGAAACAGCGAGTTATAGTCCACAAAACGGGCCAGAATCGGCCAAAACTGCGAGTGTTGATGAACGACACGTAAGTGCATCTTTGGGTTCAACAACTATGGAAATAGCTTCGGGACCCCAAAAAGGTGAGTAATAGTCCACGAAACGGGTCAGAATTGGCCAGAACTATGAGTGTTGACGACGGGCACGTAAACGCACCCCTGGGATTGTAAATCGTGGAAATC
>NW_021214551.1:0-999 GCF_002162155.2 Triticum dicoccoides | reverse complement strand
GCAATGGAGAAAGATCGACAGATGGTTCAAAGATTTTGCAGCTGACGCAAGGAACATAAGATTTGCTCTAAGTACGGATGGCATGAATCCTTTTGGCGAGCAGAGCTCCAGCCATAGCACCTGGCCCGTGACTCTATGCATCTACAACCTTCCTCCTTGGTTGTGCATGAAGCGGAAGTTCATTATGATGCCAGTGCTCATCCAAGGTCCGAAGCAACCCGGCAACGACATCGATGTGTACCTAAGGCCATTAGTTGATGAACTTTTACAGCTGTGGGGTGGTGTCCGTGTGTGGGATGAGCACAAACAAGAGGAATTTGACCTACGAGCGTTGCTTTTCGTAACCATCAACGATTGACCTGCTCTTAGTAACCTTTCGGGACTGTCAAATAAGGGATACAATGCATGCACGCACTGCTTACATGAGACTGAAAGTGTACATTTGCCAAATTGTAAGAAGAACGTGTACCTTGGGCATCGTCGATTTCTTCCGAAAATTCATCCAGTAAGAAAGAAAGGCAAGCATTACAACGGCAAGGCAGATCACCGGCCGAAGCCCGCGGAACGCACTGGTGCTGAGGTATTTGATATGGTCAAGGATTTGAAAGTCATCTTTGGAAAGGGTCCTGGCGGACAATCAGTTCCGAAGGGAGCTGACGGGCACGCAGCCATGTGGAAGAAGAAATCTATATTCTGGGAGCTAGAATATTGGAAAGTCCTAGATGTCCGCTCTGCAATCGACGTGATGCACGTTACGAAGAATATTTGCGTGAACCTCCTAAGCTTCTTGGGCGTGTATGGGAAGACAAATGATACAAAGGAAGCACGGCAGGACCAGCAACGTTTGAAAGACCCTGATGACCGGCATCCGGAATGGTTTCAAGGTCGTGCCAGCTACGCTCTGACCAAAGAAGAGAAGGTCATCTTTTTTGAATGCCTGAGCAGTATGAAGGTCCCGTCTGGATTCTCGTCCAATATAAAGGGAATAATAAACATGGC
>NW_021214550.1:0-1275 GCF_002162155.2 Triticum dicoccoides | reverse complement strand
AGGAGTTGCAAGTAGTTTCTGGTGTTTGTAGCCTACTGGAGGCCGTGGACAGCGCTGACCATAGGGGTGGGCTGTGATGCGGTAGGTACGTGGCCGGGTGTACCGAATACCCGTTAGGTATCTCGGGAACCCTGTTCACATCGTTCGGGGCCGTATGGGAAACCTCGGCCGGACTCCCTGCGGATGGAACCTGAATAGGCGATAAACCTGGACTAGAGGCTTAAGTGTTTAGGTAGGTCGTGGTCTACACCCACGTCGGCTTTCGCTTGAAGTCTGCCGAGCACATGTCGTGTGCAGACGCTAAGTGGTGGAAACATGTATGAAGAAGTACACCCCTGCAGGGTTATCATAATCTATTCGAATAGCCGCGTCCGCGGTAAAGGACTACTTGGTTGCCTATACAGTTCATAGACAAGTAAATGGAAACTGCTAAAAGCCTCAAGATAAGTGTGAGTGCCGAGGATGGCTCTTCCGTTGGAAGATGGAGGCGGATCCTCGGTAGTGTATTGAATTGGTGAGTAGTGGACTCGTGTGCGCAAAACCATTTCAAGTTGGAGTATCGTAGGATAGCCTAGCCAAGAGTCAAAGCTGGCTTGCTGCAACAACTCCACCAAGCCTTCTTGATAACATGCATGTATGTAGGATCTGATGTAAGTCTTGCTGAGTACCTTTGTACTCATGTTGCTATAATCTACATTTTTACAGAAGACGCTGCAACCCCTTCTGATGGGTTCTATGTAGACGTTGACATCAACGAGTAGGCTAAAGACCCAGGTGGTGACCCTGAGCTTGTGAAGGACCACGTAGTATAGTTAGGCTTTCCAAGCCTCTTTTATTTTACTAGTTGTCTGTACTCAGACAAGTTACTTCCGCTGCTGGTTTGTATGACTGTATGACTTGTATGTTGGGTCGTGAGACCCGTACCTTTGTGTATGTTATGTATGGCTCCCTGAGCCTTAAATAAAGTACTTGTGTCGTAGAGTCATGTTGTGATGCTTCGTTGTATTTGCACATATCGAGCATATTGTGTGTATGATTGTAATGCTTGGTATGTGTGGGATCTGACTATCTAGTTGTTTATCTTTAGTAGCCTCTCTTACCGGGAAATGTCTCCTAGTGTTACCGCTGAGCCATGGTAGCTTGCTACTGCTCTGGAACACTTAGGCTGGCCGGCATGTGTCCTTCTTCGTTCCTGTGTCTGTCCCTTCGGGGAAATGTCACGCTTTGAGTACCGGAGTCCTGTTAGCCCGCTACAGCCCGGTTTACCGGAGTCCT
>NW_021214549.1:0-1445 GCF_002162155.2 Triticum dicoccoides | reverse complement strand
TGCTTCTTTTATTCCATCGTCATACACACCATACAGGGTTTAGTACAAGACCAAACAAAGTACTATTACGGTGAAAAGAGGATTACATCTCATCGGAGGCATCCCAAGCTCCTATACACTATTTTTCTACACCTCCGGAAAGAGTACAAACTAGGTCATATCCCACGAGTCACGCGGGACGATAGACGACACAGTTAATGCGAACTAGTGATACTACCACTAACTCAGACCGATCCGTAGTAGTCCTCGTAGAAGTCACCTCCATAGCCTGGAAGCTCAACATGATCATCCGGAAACAGACGATCTCGCGGAGCTTGTGGACCATAGGGGCTAGGATGAGGCCTTGGACCAACAGACGGTGGCCTGCGGGGACCGCGAGGTGGGGTGATGCCTCCTACATCACGCCAAACCATCACGTCTGGCAGAGCAGATCTCACAGGATAGAGATCGCGCATGTCTGAGAATCCAGCTTGCACCGCCGGTGCGAACCGAGTCAAAGTGGCCCAGTGGTCAGCACGGGTATTGAAGAGCTCTAACCTCAAGGCCCGATTTTCACGGTCCTTATCCTCGAGCATCTCAGCAGTGGTGCGAGTCTGTGAATCCTCCTGAGTGGGGTCAGCATAGATAGCCTGGAGATACCCTTGTGCTCCCGGAAGTGATCCTGGCATATACCGGAAATCAGAGTCCCGAAATATACCAGATCTGACTCGCATAATGGTCATCATAGAGTAGGCGGCGTCCTGCACAGCCATCTCAATGGTAACCCCGAGTCCATAGGAGCAGTGAAGAGGCTCGGTGGATCCAGGATAAGATGGAAATATCCTGATAGTGCAGAGATACTGGCTTTGATTAAAGTCTCGGAATTGCTCTTCGACCGTGTACTCAGGATACCAGCGGTATCCAGCCTCAATCATTACCCTGACCAACTTGGCAGTATGGCCGGGTACATCTAGGCATCGAGTCAGGCGAACCACTTGATTGAGGTCGCGAGTGGCCATCTGTAAGCACAATCATAATGCAAAGGCATTAGAATTTCTAGCGAAATTTTGGCAGCATAACAGCTGTAAATGCTCAAGAAGGATTTGAGACATTTGGCAAAGGATTTCATACACACTCAACATCATCATATCAAAGTTCTGAATCCATTCTAACAACATAATGTGGTAGTAGAACTGAACTAGGCTTGTATCCATCAAACTTATAAGGTACTACTGATTAGTAACACGTGATCCTGATAGAGAGAATAGATCCTAATTCCTTAACCCCCGGTAGAAGAATGGACTGACTCAGATCAGAATGTCATAAGATAAAGGAGTAAAAAGAGCCTTACGTTCCAACCCACAAACAATTCCCCTACATATAACTAAAGAATTTCTAGACTCAACATCGACCAGTTTGGCTTGGAGAACCTACAGGCAGTCCGGCTCTGATGCCAACGCTGTCAG
>NW_021214548.1:0-734 GCF_002162155.2 Triticum dicoccoides | reverse complement strand
CGACCCCAGATTCAACGCCACCCCCGCCCCCGACCTCAACGCCGCCCCGGACGTCGCCCCGACCCCGACCTCGACGCCGGCCGCCATCCGCCCTGCGTGTAACGCCCCAGATGTAACTTTCCATATTTGTATCCAACTCTTGCCGTCTCCGGCGCTAAGTTATATTTATTTCTCGGGTTCGGGTCTTGTCTCCGTGTGTTGTTTTCGTTTTCATGCATCTCATACCTTGTCATCTCGTGCATTGCATTTGCATACATGTTAATCTCATGCATTCGAGCATTTTCCCCGTTGTCCGTTTTGCATTCCGGCGCTTCGTTCTCCTCCGGTGGTCATTTCTAGTCTTCTTTCGTGTGTGGGGTTTAAACATTTCCGGATTGGACCGAGACTTGCCAAGCGGCCTTGGTTTACTACCGGTAGACCGCCTGTCAAGTTTCGTATCATTTGGACTTCGTTTGATACTCCAACGGTTAACCGAGGGACCGGAAAGGCCTCGTGTGTGTTGCAGCCCAACACCCCTCAAATTTGGCCCAAAACCCACCAAACTCTGCTCCATGTCCTAGAGCGTTCGATCACGATCGTGTGGGCGAAAACCGCACCTCATTTGGACTCTCCTAGCTCCACTTATGCCTATTTATACCCCCTCCATTCGGATCTCTTCTTCCCCCGTCCGAAACCATAGTTAAAAAAAAAAAGCAGATCCATCTTCCCCCGCGCCGGGCCGGACGTGTCCGCCC
>NW_021214547.1:0-1056 GCF_002162155.2 Triticum dicoccoides | reverse complement strand
TCGTCAGCGGGCTGCACGTAGTAGTAGGCACCTCCAGTGTAGTAGGGGTCGTCGTCGACGGTGGCGTCTGACTCCTGGACTCCAGCATCTGGTTGCGACAACCAGAAAGAAAGGAAAAGGGGGAAAAGGGGGGAGAAAGCAACCGTGAGTACTCATCCAAAGTACTCGCAAGCAAGGTTCTACACTACATATGCATGGGTATATGTGTAAGGAGGCCATATCAGTGGACTGAACTGCAGAATGCCAGAATAAGAGGGGGATAGCTAATCCTATCGAAGACTACGCTTCTGGCAGCCTCCGCCTCGCAGCATGTAGGAGAGAGTAGATTGAAGTCCTCCAAGTAGCATCTCCAAGTAGCATCGCATAGCATAAACCTACCCGGCGATCCTCTCCTCGTCGCCCTGCGGAAAAGCGATCACCGGGTTGTCTGTGGAACTTTGAAGGGTGTGTTTTATTAAGTATCCAGTTCTAGTTGTCATAAGGTCAAGGTACAACTCCAAGTCGTCCTGTTACCGAAGATCATGGCTATTCGAATAGATTAACTTCCCTGCAGGGGTGCACCACATAGCCCAACACGCTTGATCCCATTTGGCCGGACACACTTTCCTGGGTCATGCCCGGCCTCGGAAGATCAACACGTCGCAGCCCCACCTAGGCAAAACAGAGAGGCCGGCACGCCGGTCTAAACCTAAGCGCGCAGGGGTCTGGGCCCATCGCCCTGAGCACACCTGCACGTTGCGTGGGCGGCCGAAAGCAGACCTAGCCTAGTGGCGTTCCAGTCCAATTCGGCGCGCGCCGCTCCGTCGCTGACGTCTGAAGTGCTTCGGCTGATACCACGACGTCGGGATACCCATAACTACTCCCACGTAGATGGTTAGTGCGTATAGGCTCGTAGCCAGACTCAGATCAAATACCAAGATCTCGTTAAGCGTGTTAAGTATCCGCGAACGCCGAACAGGGCCAGGCCCACCTGTCTCCTAGGTGGTCTCAACCTGCCCTGTCGCTCCGCCACAAAGTAACAGTCGAGGGCCGTCGGGAACCCAGGCCCACCTCTAC
>NW_021214546.1:41272-41799 GCF_002162155.2 Triticum dicoccoides | reverse complement strand
TAACAAATGAAGTCAGAAAGGGTTGTAAATTGATGATGTGGCTTTCAATTGCAGTTTGAACACAGAAAAACAATGGAGTTCAAATAAGTTCAAAAAAATGAAATCCCTTTGTAACAGACGAGTTTCCGTATGAAACCCTCATACTTAGAAAGAGATTGTCCATTTTGTACACGAAGTGCATCCAGTTTTTTTCGTAACCCTCTTTACTTTCTCGCACATGCTATGTAGGTGAAATGATGATACCATGCCAACTTGGAACCTTTTCAGAGTTCATTTCAAATGCTTTTCAACTTCATGGTCTTATAGGTCAAAATAATCAGGAAATGCATGAAAAATAACAAATGAAGTCGGAATGGGTTGTAAATTGATGATGTGGCTTTGAATGGTGCATTTTGAAGACTGATAAACTATGGAGTTCAAATAAGTTCCCAAAAAATGAAATTCCTTTGTAACAGACGAGTTTCCGTACGGAACCCGGATACTTCGAAAGATTTTGTCTGTTTTGTACACGAAGTGCATCCAGTTTT
>NW_021214546.1:40401-41262 GCF_002162155.2 Triticum dicoccoides | reverse complement strand
TAATCAGTAAATGCATGAAAAATAACAAATGAAGTCAGAAAGGGTTGTAAATTGATGATGTGGCTTTGAATGGTGCATTTTGAACACAGAAAAACTATGGAGTTCAAATAAGTTCCAAAAAATGAAATCCCTTTGTAACAGACGAGTTTCCGTATGAAACCCTGATACTTCGAAAGAGATTGTCTATTTTGTACACGAAGTGCATCCAGTTTTTGCCGTAACCCTCTCTACTTTCTTGCACATGCTATGTGGGTGAAATGATGATACCATGCCAACTTGGAACCTTTTCAGAGTTCATTTCAAATGCTTTTCAACTTCATGGTCTTATAGGTCAAAATAATCTGTAAAAATGCATGAAAAATAACAAATGAAGTCAAAAAGGGTTGTAAATTGATGATGTGGCTTTGAATTGCATTTTGAACACAGAAAAACAATGGAGTTCAAATAAGTTAAGAAATGAAATCCCTTTGTAACAGACGACTTTCTGTATGAAACCCTGAACTTAGAAAGAGATTGTCCGTTTTGTACACGAAGTGCATCCAGTTTTTGCCGTAATCCTCTCTACTTTCTCGCACATGCTATGTGGGTGAAATGATGATACCATGCCAACTTGGAACCTTTTCAGAGTTCATTTCAAATGCTTTTGAAGTTCATGGTCTTATAGGTCAAAATAATCAGTAAATGCATGAAAAATAACAAATGAAGTCAGAAAGGGTTGTAAATTGATGATGTGGCTTTCAATTGCAGTTTGAACACAGAAAAACAATGGAGTTCAAATAAGTTCAAAAAAATGAAATCCCTTTGTAACAGACGAGTTTCCGTATGAAACCCTCATACTTAGAAAGAGATTGTCCATTTTGT
>NW_021214546.1:39653-40391 GCF_002162155.2 Triticum dicoccoides | reverse complement strand
ATTTTGTACACGAAGTGCATCCAGTTTTTGTCGTAACCCTCTTTACTTTCTCGCACATGCTATGTAGGTGAAATGATGATACCATGCCAACTTGGAACCTTTTCAGAGTTCATTTCAAATGCTTTTCAACTTCATGGTCTTATAGGTCAAAATAATCAGGAAATGCATGAAAAATAACAAATGAAGTCAGAATGGGTTGTAAATTGATGATGTGGCTTTGAATGGTGCATTTTGAAGACTGATAAACTATGGAGTTCAAATAAGTTCCCAAAAAATGAAATTCCTTTGTAACAGACGAGTTTCCGTACGGAACCCGGATACTTCGAAAGATTTTGTCTGTTTTGTACACGAAGTGCATCCAGTTTTTGCCGTAACCCTCTCTACTTTCTCGCACATGATATGTGGGTGAAATGATGATACCATGCCAACTTGGAACCTTTTCAGAGTTCATTTCAAATGCTTTTCAACTTCATGGTCTTATAGGTCAAAATAATCAGTAAATGCATGAAAAACAACAAATGAAGTCAGAAAGGGTTGTAAATTGATGATGTGGCTTTGAATGGTGCATTTTGAACACAGAAAAACTATGGAGTTCAAATAAGTTCCAAAAAAATGAAATTCCTTTGTAACAGACGAGTTTCCGTATGAAACCCTGATACTTCGAAAGATTTTGTCTTTTTTATACACGAAGTGCATCCCGTTTTTGCCGTAACCCTCTCTACTTTCTCGCACATGCTA
>NW_021214546.1:32688-37935 GCF_002162155.2 Triticum dicoccoides | reverse complement strand
GCTATGTGGGTGAAATGATGATACCATGCCAACTTGGAACCTTTTCAGAGTTCATTTCAAATGCTTTTCAACTTCATGGTCTTATAGGTCAAAATAATCTGTAAAAATGCATGAAAAATAACAAATGAAGTCAAAAAGGGTTGTAAATTGATGATGTGGCTTTGAATTGCATTTTGAACACAGAAAAACAATGGAGTTCAAATAAGTTAAGAAATGAAATCCCTTTGTAACAGACGAGTTTCTGTATGAAACCCTGATACTTAGAAAGAGATTGTCCGTTTTGTACACGAAGTGCATCCAGTTTTTGCCATAATCCTCTCTACTTTCTCGCACATGCTATGTGGGTGAAATGATGATACCATGCCAACTTGGAACCTTTTCAGAGTTCATTTCAAATGCTTTTGAAGTTCATGGTCTTATAGGTCAAAATAATCAGTAAATGCATGAAAAATAACAAATGAAGTGAGAAAGGGTTGTAAATTGATGATGTGGCTTTGAATTGCAGTTTGAACACAGAAAAACAATGGAGTTCAAATAAGTTCAAAAAAATGAAATCCCTTTGTAACAGACGAGTTTCCGTATGAAACCCTCATACTTAGAAAGAGATTGTCCATTTTGTACACGAAGTGCATCCAGTTTTTGTCGTAACCCTCTTTACTTTCTCGCACATGCTATGTAGGTGAAATGATGATACCATGCCAACTTGGAACCTTTTCAGAGTTCATTTCAAATGCTTTTCAACTTCATGGTCTTATAGGTCAAAATAATCAGGAAATGCATGAAAAATAACAAATGAAGTCAGAATGGGTTGTAAATTGATGATGTGGCTTTGAATGGTGCATTTTGAAGACTGATAAACTATGGAGTTCAAATAAGTTCCCAAAAAATGAAATTCCTTTGTAACAGACGAGTTTCCGTACGGAACCCGGATACTTCGAAAGATTTTGTCTGTTTTGTACACGAAGTGCATCCAGTTTTTGCCGTAACCCTCTCTACTTTCTCGCACATGATATGTGGGTGAAATGATGATACCATGCCAACTTGGAACCTTTTCAGAGTTCATTTCAAATGCTTTTCAACTTCATGGTCTTATAGGTCAAAATAATCAGTAAATGCATGAAAAATAACAAATCAAGTCAGAAAGGGTTGTAAATTGATGATGTGGCTTTGAATGGTGCATTTTGAACACAGAAAAACTATGGAGTTCAAATAAGTTCCAAAAAAATGAAATTCCTTTGTAACAGACGAGTTTCCGTATGAAACCCTGATACTTCGAAAGATTTTGTCTTTTTTATACACGAAGTGCATCCCGTTTTTTCCGTAACCCTCTCTACTTTCTCGCACATGCTATGTGGGTTAAATGATGATACCATGCCAACTTGGAACCTTTTCGGAGTTCATTTCAAATGCTTTTCAACTTCATGGTCTTATAGGTCAACATAATCAGTAAATGCATGAAAAATAACAAATGAAGTCAGAAAGTGTTGTAAATTGATGATGTGGCTTTGAATTGCATTTTGAACACAGAAAAACAATGGAGTTCAAATAAGTTCAAAAAAAATGAAATTCCTTTGTAACGACGAGTTTCCGTACGAAACCCTGATACTTAGAAAGAGATTGTCCGTTTTGTACACGAAGTGCATCCAGTTTTTGCCGTAACCCTCTCTACTTTCTCGCACATGCTATGTGGGTGAAATGATGATACCATGCCAACTTGGAACCTTTTCGGAGTTCATTTCAAATGCTTTTCAACTTCATGGTCTTATAGGTCAAAATAATCAGTAAATGCATGAAAAATAAGAAATCAAGTCAGAAAGTGTTGTAAATTGATGATGTGGCTTTGAATTGCATTTTGAACACAGAAAAACAATGGAGTTCAAATAAGTTCAAAAAAAATGAAATTCCTTTGTAACGACGAGTTTCCGTACGAAACCCTGATACTTAGAAAGAGATTGTCCGTTTTGTACACGAAGTGCATCCAGTTTTTGCCGTAACCCTCTCTACTTTCTCGCACATGCTATGTGGCTGAAATGATGATACCATGCCAACTTGGAACCTTTTCAGAGTTCATTTCAAATGCTTTTCAACTTCATGGTCTTATAGGTCAAAATAATCAGTAAATGCATGAAAAATAACAAATCAGGTCAGAATGGGTTGTAAATTGATGATGTGGCTTTGAATGGTGCATTTTGAACACCGATAAACTATGGAGTTCAAATAAGTTCCAAAAAAAATGAAATTCCTTTGTAACAGACGAGTTTCCGTATGGAACCCTGATACGTCGAAAGATTTTGTCTGTTTTGTACACGAAGTGCGTCCAGTTTTTGCCATAACCCTCTCTACTTTCTCGCACATGATATGTGGGTGAAATGATGATACCATGCCAACTTGGAACCTTTTCAGAGTTCATTTCAAATGCTTTTCAACTTCATGGTCTTATAGGTCAAAATAATCAGTAAATGCATGAAAATAACAAATGAAGTCAGAAAGGGTTGTAAATTGATGATGTGGCTTTGAATGGTGCATTTTGAACACAGAAAAACTATGGAGTTCAAATAAGTTCCAAAAAATGAAATCCCTTTGTAACAGACGAGTTTCCGTATGAAACCCTGATACTTCGAAAGAGATTGTCTATTTTGTACACGAAGTGCATCCAGTTTTTGCCGTAACCCTCTCTACTTTCTTGCACAAGCTATGTGGGTGAAATGATGATACCATGCCAACTTGGAACCTTTTCAGAGTTCATTTCAAATGCTTTTCAACTTCATGGTCTTATAGGTCAAAATAATCTGTAAAAATGCATGAAAAATAACAAATGAAGTCAAAAAGGGTTGTAAATTGATGATGTGGCTTTGAATTGCATTTTGAACACAGAAAAACAATGGAGTTCAAATAAGTTAAGAAATGAAATCCCTTTGTAACAGACGAGTTTCTGTATGAAACCCTGATACTTAGAAAGAGATTGTCCGTTTTGTACACGAAGTGCATCCAGTTTTTGCCATAATCCTCTCTACTTTCTCGCACATGCTATGTGGGTGAAATGATGATACCATGCCAACTTGGAACCTTTTCAGAGTTCATTTCAAATGCTTTTGAAGTTCATGGTCTTATAGGTCAAAATAATCAGTAAATGCATGAAAAATAACAAATGAAGTCAGAAAGGGTTGTAAATTGATGATGTGGCTTTGAATTGCAGTTTGAACACAGAAAAACAATGGAGTTCAAATAAGTTCAAAAAAATGAAATCCCTTTGTAACAGACGAGTTTCCGTATGAAACCCTCATACTTAGAAAGAGATTGTCCATTTTGTACACGAAGTGCATCCAGTTTTTGTCGTAACCCTCTTTACTTTCTCGCACATGCTATGTAGGTGAAATGATGATACCATGCCACCTTGGAACCTTTTCAGAGTTCATTTCAAATGCTTTTCAACTTCATGGTCTTATAGGTCGAAATAATCAGTAAATGCATGAAAAATAACAAATGAAGTCAGAATGGGTTGTAAATTGATGATGTGTCTTTGAATGGTGCATTTTGAAGACTGATAAACTATGGAGTTCAAATAAGTTCCCAAAAATGAAATTCCTTTGTAACAGACGAGTTTCCGTATGAAACCCTGATATTTCGAAAGATTTTGTCTCTTTTATACACGAAGTGCATCCCGTTTTTTCCGTAACCCTCTCTACTTTCTCGCACATGCTATGTGGGTGAAATGATGATACCATGCCAACTTGGAACCTTTTCGGAGTTCATTTCAAATGCTTTTCAACTTCATGGTCTTATAGGTCAAAATAATCAGTAAATGCATGAAAAATAACAAATGAAGTCAGAAAGTGTTGTAAATTGATGATGTGGCTTTGAATTGCATTTTGAACACAGAAAAACAATGGAGTTGAAATAAGTTCAAAAAAATGAAATTCCTTTGTAACGACGAGTTTCCGTACGAAACCCTGATACTTAGAAAGAGATTGTCCGTTTTGTACACGAAGTGCATCCAGTTTTTGCCGTAACCCTCTCTACTTTCTCACACATGCTATGTGGGTGAAATGATGATACCATGCCAACTTGGAACCTTTTCAGAGTTCATTTCAAATGCTTTTCAACTTCATGGTCTTATAGGTCAAAATAATCAGTAAATGCATGAAAAATAACAAATGAAGTCAGAAAGGGTTGTAAATTGATGATGTGGCTTTGAATGGTGCATTTTGAACACAGAAAAACTATGGAGTTCAAATAAGTTCCAAAAAAATGAAATTCCTTTGTAACAGACGAGTTTCTGTATGAAACCCTGATACTTCGAAAGATTTTGTCTGTTTTATACACGAAGTGCATCCCGTTTTTGCCGTAACCCTCTCTACTTTCTCGCACATGCTATGTGGGTGAAATGACGATACCATGCCAACTTGGAATCTTTTCTGAGTTCATTTCAAATGCTTTTCAACTTCATGGTCTTATAGGTCAAAATAATCAGTAAATGCATGAAAAATAACAAATGAAGTCAGAAAGTGTTGTAAATTGATGATGTGGCTTTGAATTGCATTTTGAACACAGAAAAACAATGGAGTTCAAATAAGTTCAAAAAAAATGAAATTCCTTTGTAACGACGAGTTTCCGTACGAAACCCTGATACTTAGAAAGAGATTGTCCGTTTTGTACACGAAGTGCATCCAGTTTTTGCCGTAACCCTCTCTACTTTCTCACACATGCTATGTGGGTGAAATGATGATACCATGCCAACTTGGAACCTTTTCAGAGTTCATTTCAAATGCTTTTCAACTTCATGGTCTTATAGGTCAAAATAATCAGTAAATGCATGAAAAATAACAAATCAAGTCAGAATGGGTTGTAAATTGATGATGTGGCTTTGAATGGTGCATTTTCAACACCGATAAACTATGGAGTTCAAATAAGTTCCAAAAAAATGAAATTCCTTTGTAACAGACGAGTTTCCGTATGGAACCCTGATACGTCGAAAGATTTTGTCTGTTTTGTACACGAAGTGCGTCCAGTTTTTGCCATAACCCTCTTTACTTTCTCGCACATGATATGTGGGTGAAATGATGATACCATGCCAACTTGGAACCTTTTCAGAGTTCATTTCAAATGCTTTTCAACTTCATGGTCTTATAGGTCAAATTAATCAGTAAATGCATGAAAAATAACAAATGAAGTCAGAAAGGGTTGTAAATTGATGATGTGGCTTTGAATGGTGCATTTTGAACACAGAAAAACTATGGAGTTCAAATA
>NW_021214546.1:30911-31267 GCF_002162155.2 Triticum dicoccoides | reverse complement strand
GAGTTCATTTCAAATGCTTTTCAACTTCATGGTCTTATAGGTCAAAATAATCAGTAAATGCATGAAAAATAACAAATGAAGTCAGAAAGGGTTGTAAATTGATGATGTGGCTGTGAATTGCATTTTGAACACAGAAAAACAATGGAGTTCAAATAAGTTCAAAAAAAATGAAATTCCTTTGTAACGACGAGTTTCTGTATGAAACCCTGATACTTAGAAAGAGATTGTCCGTTTAGTACACGAAGTGCATCCAGTTTTTGCCGTAATCCTCTCTACTTTCTCGCACATGCTATGTGGGTGAAATGATGATACCATGCCAACTTGGAACCTTTTCTGAGTTCATTTCAAATGCTTTT
>NW_021214546.1:27726-29247 GCF_002162155.2 Triticum dicoccoides | reverse complement strand
GGGTTGTAAATTGATGATGTGTCTTTGAATTGCAGTTTGAACACAGAAAAACAATGGAGTTCAAATAAGTTCAAAAAAATGAAATCCCTTTGTAACAGACGAGTTTCCGTATGAAACCCTCATACTTAGAAAGAGATTATCCGTTTTGTACACGAAGTGCATCCAGTTTTTGTCGTAACCCTCTTTACTTTCTCGCACATGCTATGTAGGTGAAATAATGATACCATGCCAACTTGGAACCTTTTCAGAGTTCATTTCAAATGCTTTTCAACTTCATGGTCTTATAGGTCAAAATAATCAGGAAATGCATGAAAAATAACAAATGAAGTCAGAATGGGTTGTAAATTGATGATGTGGCTTTGAATGGTGCATTTTGAAGACTGATAAACTATGGAGTTCAAATAAGTTCCCAAAAAATGAAATTCCTTTGTAACAGACGAGTTTCCGTATGGAACACGGATACTTCGAAAGACTTTGTCTGTTTTGTACACGAAGTGCATCTAGTTTTTGCCGTAACCCTCTCTACTTTCTCACACAAGATATGTGCGTGAAATGATGATACCATGCCAACTTGGAACCTTTTCAGAGTTCATTTCAAATGCTTTTCAACTTCATGGTCTTATAGGTCAAAATAATCAGTAAATGCATGAAAAATAACAAATGAAGTCAGAAAGGGTTGTAAATTGATGATGTTGCTTTGAATGGTGCATTTTGAACACAGAAAAACTATGGAGTTCAAATAAGTTCCAAAAAAATGAAATTCCTTTGTAACAGACGAGTTTCCGTATGAAACCCTGATACTTCGAAAGATTTTGTCTGTTTTATACACGAAGTGCATCCCGTTTTTGCCGTAACCCTCTCTACATTCTCGCACATGCTATGTGGGTGAAATGATGATACCATGCCAACTTGGAACCTTTTCGGAGTTCATTTCAAATGCTTTTCAACTTCATGGTCTTATAGGTCAAAATAATCAGTAAATGCATGAAAAATAACAAATGAAGTCAGAAAGTGTTGTAAATTGATGATGTGGCTTTGAATTGCATTTTGAACACAGAAAAACAATGGAGTTCAAATAAGTTCAAAAAAAATGAAATTCCTTTGTAACGACGAGTTTCCGTACGAAACCCTGATACTTAGAAAGAGATTGTCCGTTTTGTACACGAAGTGCATCTAGTTTTTGCCGTAACCCTCTCTACTTTCTCGCACATGCTATGTGGCTGAAATGATGATACCATGCCAACTTGGAACCTTTTGAGAGTTCATTTCAAATGCTTTTCAACTTCATGGTCTTATAGGTCAAAATAATCAGTAAATGCATGAAAAATAACAAATGAAGTCAGAAAGGGTTGTAAATTGATGATGTGGCTTTGAATGGTGCATTTTGGACACGGAAAAACAATCGAGTTCAAATAAGTTCAAACAAATGAAATCCCTTTGTAACAGACGAGTTTCCGTATGAAACCCTGATACTTAGAAAGAGATTGTCCGTTTTGTACACGAAGTGCATCCAGTTTTTGC
>NW_021214546.1:23382-24512 GCF_002162155.2 Triticum dicoccoides | reverse complement strand
GCACATGAAGTGCATCCAGTTTTTGCCGTAACCCTCTCTACTTTCTCGCACATGCTATGTGGGTGAAATGATGATACCATGCCAACTTGGAACCTTTTTAGAGTTCATTTCAAATGCTTTTCAACTTCATGGTCTTATAGGTCAAAATAATCAGTAAATGCATGAAAAATAACAAATGAAGTCGGAAAGGGTTGTAAATTGATGATGTGGCTTTGAATTGCATTTTGAACACAAAAAAACAGTGGAGTTCAAATAAGTTCAGAAAAAATGAAATCCCTTTGTAACAGACGAGTTTCCGTATGAAACCCTGATACTTAGAAAGAGATTGTCCGTTTTGTACACGAAGTGCATCTAGTTTTTGCCATAACCCTCTCTACTTTCTCGCACATGCTATGTGGGTGAAATGATGATACCATGCCAACTTGGAACCTTTTCGGAGTTCATTTGAAATGCTTTTCAACTTCATGGTCTTATAGGTCAAAATAATCAGTAAATGCATGAAAAATAACAAATGAAGTCAGAATGGGTTGTAAATTGATGATGTGGCTTTGAATGGTGCATTTTGAACACTGATAAACTATGGAGTTCAAATAAGTTCCAAAAAAATGAAATTCCATTGTAACAGACGAGTTTCCGTATGGAACCCTGATACTTCGAAAGAGATTGTCTGTTTTGTACACGAACTGCATCCAGTTTTTGCCGTAACCCTCTCTACTTTCTCGCACATGCTATGTGGGTGAAATGACGATACCATGCCAACTTGGAACCTTTTCAGAGTTCATTTCAAATGCTTTTCAACTTCATGGTCTTATAGGTCAAAATAATCAGTAAATGCATGAAAAATAACAAATGAAGTCAGAAAGGGTTGTAAATTGATGATGTGGCTGTGAATTGCATTTTGAACACAGAAAAACAATGGAGTTCAAATAAGTTCAAAAAAAATGAAATTCCTTTGTAACGACGAGTTTCTGTATGAAACCCTGATACTTAGAAAGAGATTGTCCGTTTAGTACACGAAGTGCATCCAGTTTTTGCCGTAATCCTCTCTACTTTCTCGCACATGCTATGTGGGTGAAATGATGATACCATGCCAACTTGGAACCTTTTCTGAGTTCATTTCAAATGCTTTT
>NW_021214546.1:17559-22296 GCF_002162155.2 Triticum dicoccoides | reverse complement strand
GCCGTAACCCTCTCTACTTTCTCGCACATGATATGTGGGTGAAATGATGATACCATGCCAACTTGGAACCTTTTCAGAGTTCATTTCAAATGCTTTTCAACTTCATGGTCTTATAGGTCAAAATAATCAGTAAATGCATGAAAAATAACAAATGAAGTCAGAAAGGGTTGTAAATTGATGATGTGGCTTTGAATGGTGCATTTTGAACACAGAAAAACTATGGAGTTCAAATAAGTTCCAAAAAAATGAAATTCCTTTGTAACAGACGAGTTTCCGTATGAAACCCTGATACTTCGAAAGATTTTGTCTGTTTTATACACGAAGTGCATCCCGTTTTTGCCGTAACCCTCTCTACTTTCTCGCACATGCTATGTGGGTGAAATGATGATACCATGCCAACTTGGAACCTTTTCGGAGTTCATTTCAAATGCTTTTCAACTTCATGGTCTTATAGGTCAAAATAATCAGTAAATGCATGAAAAATAACAAACTAAGTCAGAAAGTGTTGTAAATTGATGATGTGGCTTTGAATTGCATTTTGAACACAGAAAAAAAATGAAGTTCAAATAAGTTCAAAAAAAATGAAATTCCTTTGTAACGACGAGTTTCCGTACGAAACCCTGATACTTAGAAAGAGATTGTCCGTTTTGTACACGAAGTGCATCCAGTTTTTGCCGTAACCCTCTCTACTTTCTCGCACATGCTATGTGGGTGAAATGATGATACCATGCCAACTTGGAACCTTTTCAGAGTTCATTTCAAATGCTTTTCAACTTCATGGTCTTATAGGTCAAAATAATCAGTAAATGCATGAAAAATAACAAATGAAGTCAGAAAGGGTTGTAAATTGATGATGTGGCTTTGAATGGTGCATTTTGAACACGGAAAATCAATCGAGTTCAAATAAGTTCAAAAAAATGAAATCCCTTTGTAACAGACGAGTTTCCGTATGAAACCCTGATACTTAGAAAGAGATTGTCCGTTTTGTACACGAAGTGCATCCAGTTTTTGCCGTAACCCTCTCTACTTTCTCGCACATGATATCTGGGTGAAATGATGATACCATGCCAACTTGGAACCTTTTCAGAGTTTATTTCAAATGCTTTTCAACTTCATGGTCTTATAGGTCAAAATAATCAGTAAATGCATGAAAAATAACAAATGAAGTCAGAAAGGGTTGTAAATTGATGATGTGGCTTTGAATGGTGCATTTTGAACACAGAAAAACTATGGAGTTCAAATAAGTTCCAAAAAAATGAAATCCCTTTGTAACAGACGAGTTTCCGTATGAAACCCTAATACTTAGAAAGAGATTATCCGTTTTGCACATTGAGTGCATCCAGTTTTTGCCGTAACCCTCTCTACTTTCTCGCACATGCTATGTGGGTGAAATGATGATACCATGCCAACTTGGAACCTTTTCAGAGTTCATTTCAAATGCTTTTCAACTTCATGGTCTTATAGGTCAAAATAATCAGTAAATGCATGAAAAATAAAAAATGAAGTCGGAAAGGGTTGTAAATTGATGATGTGGCTTTGAATTGCATTTTGAACACAAAAAAACAGTGGAGTTCAAATAAGTTCAAAAAAAATTAAATCCCTTTGTAACAGACGAGTTTCCGTATGAAACCCTGATACTCGGAAAGAGATTGTCCGTTTTGTACACGAAGTGCATCCAGTTTTTGCCATAACCCTCTCTACATTCTCGCACATGCTATGTGGGTGAAATGATGATACCATGCCAACTTGGAACCTTTTCGGAGTTCATTTCAAATGCTTTCCAACTTCATGGTCTTATAGGTCAAAATAATCAGTAAATGCATGAAAATAACAAATGAAGTCAGAATGGGTTGTAAATTGATGATGTGGCTTTGAATGGTGCATTTTGAACACTGATAAACTATGGAGTTCAAATAAGTTCCAAAAAAATGAAATTCCTTTGTAACGACGAGTTTCCGTGCGAAACCCTTATAGTTAGAAAGAGATTGTTCGTTTTGTACACGAAGTGCATCCAGTTTTTGCCGTAACCCTCTCTACTTTCTCGCACATGCTATGTGGGTGAAATGATGATACCATGCCAACTTGGAACCTTTTCAGAGTTCATTTCAAATGCTTTTCAACTTCATGGTCTTATAGGTCAAAATAATCAGTAAATGCATGAAAAATAACAAATGAAGTCAGAAAGGGTTGTAAATTGATGATGTGGCTTTGAATGGTGCATTTTGAACACGGAAAATCAATCGAGTTCAAATAAGTTCAAAAAAATGAAATCCCTTTGTAACAGACGAGTTTCCGTATGAAACCCTGATACTTAGAAAGAGATTGTCCGTTTTGTACACGAAGTGCATCCAGTTTTTGCCGTAACCCTCTCTACTTTCTCGCACATGATATGTGGGTGAAATGATGATACCATGCCAACTTGGAACCTTTTCAGAGTTTATTTCAAATGCTTTTCAACTTCATGGTCTTATAGGTCAAAATAATCAGTAAATGCATGAAAAATAACAAATGAAGTCAGAAAGGGTTGTAAATTGATGATGTGGCTTTGAATGGTGCATTTTGAACACAAAAAAACTATGGAGTTCAAATAAGTTCCAAAAAAATGAAATCCCTTTGTAACAGACGAGTTTCCGTATGAAACCCTAATACTTAGAAAGAGATTATCCGTTTTGCACATGAAGTGCATCCAGTTTTTGCCGTAACCCTCTCTACTTTCTCGCACATGCTATGTGGGTGAAATGATGATACCATGCCAACTTGGAACCTTTTCAGAGTTCATTTCAAATGCTTTTCAACTTCATGGTCTTATAGGTCAAAATAATCAGTAAATGCATGAAAAATAAAAAATGAAGTCGGAAAGGGTTGTAAATTGATGATGTGGCTTTGAATTGCATTTTGAACACAAAAAAACAGTGGAGTTCAAATAAGTTCAAAAAAAAATGAAATCCCTTTGTAACAGACGAGTTTCCGTATGAAACCCTGATACTTGGAAAGAGATTGTCCGTTTTGTACACAAAGTGCATCCAGTTTTTGCTATAACCCTCTCTACTTTCTCGCACATGCTATGTGGGTGAAATGATGATACCATGCCAACTTGGAACCTTTTCGGAGTTCATTTCAAATGCTTTTCAACTTCATGGTCTTATAGGTCAAAATAATCAGTAAATGCATGAAAAATAACAAATGAAGTCAGAATGGGTTGTAAATTGATGATGTGGCTTTGAATGGTGCATTTTGAACACTGATAATCTATGGAGTTCAAATACGTTCCAAAAAAATGAAATTCCTTTGTAACAGACGAGTTTCCGTATGGAACCCTGATACTTCGAAAGAGATTGTCTGTTTTGTACACGAACTGCATCCAGTTTTTGCCGTAACCCTCTCTACTTTCTCGCACATGCTATGTGGGTGAAATGACGATACCATGCCAACTTGGAATCTTTTCAGAGTACATTTCAAATGCTTTTCAACTTCATGGTCTTATAGGTCAAAATAATCAGGAAATGCATGAAAAAAAACAAATGAAGTCAGAATGGGTTGTAAATTGATGATGTGGCTTTGAATGGTGCATTTTGAACACGGAAAAACTATGGAGTTCAAATAAGTTCCAAAAAAATGAAATCCCTTTGTAACAGACGAGTTTCCGTATGGAACCCGGATACTTCGAAAGAGGTTGTCTGTTTTGTACACGAAGTGCATCCAGTTTTTGCCGTAACCCTCTCTACTTTCTCGCACATGCTATGTGGGTGAAATGATGATACCATGCCAACTTGGAACCTTTTCAGAGTTCATTTCAAATGCTTTTCAACTTCATGGTCTTATAGGTCAAAATAATCAGTAAATGCATGAAAAATAACAAATGAAGTCAGAAAGGGTTGTAAATTGATGATGTGGCTTTGAATGGTGCATTTTGAACACAGAAAAACTATGGAGTTCAAATAAGTTCCAAAAAAATGAAATCCCTTTGTAACAGACGAGTTTCTGTATGAAACCCTGATACTTAGAAAGAGATTGTTTGTTTTGTACATGAAGTGCATCCAGTTTTTGCCGTAACCCTATCTACTTTCTCGCACATGCTATGTGGGTGAAATGATGATACCATGCCAACTTGGAACCTTTTCAGAGTTCATTTCAAATGCTTTTCAACTTCATGGTCTTATAGGTCAAAATAATCAGTAAATGCATGAAAAATAACAAATGAAGTCAAAAAGGGTTGTAAATTGATGATTTGGCTTTGAATGGTGCATTTTGAACACAGAAAAACAGTGGAGTTCAAATACGTTCAAAAAAATGAAATCCCTTTGTAACTGACGAGTTTCCGTATGAAACCCTGATACTTAGAAAGAGATTGTCCGTTTTGTACACGAAGTGCATCCAGTTTTTGCCATAACCCTCTCTACTTTCTCGCACATGCTATGTGGGTGAAATGATGATACCATGCCAACTTGGAACCTTTTCGGAGTTCATTTCAAATGCTTTTCAACTTCATGGTCTTATAGGTCAAAATAACCAGTAAATGCATGAAAAATAACAAATGAAGTCAGAATGGGTTGTAAATTGATGATGTGGCTTTGAATGGTGCATTTTGAACACTGATAAACTATGGAGTTCAAATAAGTTCCAAAAAAATGAAATTCCTTTGTAACAGACGAGTTTCCGTATGGAACCCTGATACTTCGAAAGAGATTGTCTGTTTTGTACACGAAGTGCATCCAGTTTTTGCCGTAACCCTCTCTA
>NW_021214546.1:13656-16486 GCF_002162155.2 Triticum dicoccoides | reverse complement strand
GAGTTCATTTCAAATGCTTTTCAACTTCATGGTCTTATAGGTCAAAATAATCAGTAAATGCATGAAAAATAACAAATGAAGTCAGAATGGGTTGTAAATTGATGATGTGGCTTTGAATGGTGCATTTTGAACACTGATAAACTATGGAGTTCAAATAAGTTCCAAAAAAATGAAATTCCTTTGTAACAGACGAGTTTCCGTATGGAACCCTGATACTTCGAAAGAGATTGTCTGTTTTGTACACGAACTGCATCCAGTTTTTGCCGTAACCCTCTCTACTTTCTCGAACATGCTATGTGGGTGAAATGACGATACCATGCCAACTTGGAACCTTTTCAGAGTTCATTTCAAATGCTTTTCAACTTCATGGTCTTATAGGTCAAAATAATCAGGAAATGCATGAAAAAAAACAAATGAAGTCAGAATGGGTTGTAAATTGATGATGTGGCTTTGAATGGTGCATTTTGAACACAGAAAAACTATGGAGTTCAAATAAGTTCCAAAAAAATGAAAATCCCTTTGTAACAGACGAGTTTCCGTATGGAACCCGGATACTTCGAAAGAGGTTGTCTGTTTTGTACACGAAGTGCATCCAGTTGTTGCCGTAACCCTCTCTACTTTCTCGCACATGCTATGTGGGTGAAATGATGATACCATGCCAACTTGGAACCTTTTCAGAGTTCATTTCAAATGCTTTTCAACTTCATGGTCTTATAGGTCAAAATAATCAGTAAATGCATGAAAAATAACAAATGAAGTCAGAAAGGGTTGTAAATTGATGATGTGGCTTTGAATGGTGCATTTCGAACACAGAAAAACTATGGAGTTCAAATAAGTTCCAAAAAAATGAAATCCCTTTGTAACAGACGAGTTTCCGTATGAAACCCTGATACTTAGAAAGAGATTGTTCGTTTTGGACACGAAGTGCATCCAGTTTTTGCCGTAACCCTCTCTACTTTCTCGCACATGCTATGTGGGTGAAATGATGATACCATGCCAAGTTGGAACCTTTTCAGAGTTCATTTCAAATGCTTTTCAACTTCATGGTCATATAGGTCAAAATAATCAGTAAATGCATGAAAAATAACAAATGAAGTCAGAAAGGGTTGTAAATTGATGATTTGGCTTTGAATGGTGCATTTTGAACACAGAAAAACAGTGGAGTTCAAATAAGTTCAAAAAAAAATGAAATCCCTTTGTAACAGACGAGTTTCCGTATGAAACCCTGATACTTAGAAAGAGATTGTCCGTTTTGTACACGAAGTGCATCCAGTTTTTGCCATAACCCTCTCTACTTTCTCGCACATGCTATGTGGGTGAAATGATGATACCATGCCAACTTGGAACCTTTTCGGAGTTCATTTCAAATGCTTTTCAACTTCATGGTCTTATAGGTCAAAATAATCAGTAAATGCATGAAAAATAACAAATGAAGTCAGAATGGGTTGTAAATTGATGATGTGGCTTTGAATGGTGCATTTTGAACACTGATAAACTATGGAGTTCAAATAAGTTCCAAAAAAATGAAATTCCTTTGTAACAGACGAGTTTCCGTATGGAACCCTGATACTTTGAAAGAGATTGTCTGTTTTGTACACGAACTGCATCCAGTTTTTGCCGTAACCCTCTCTACTTTCTCGAACATGCTATGTGGGTGAAATGACGATACCATGCCAACTTGGAACCTTTTCAGAGTTCATTTCAAATGCTTTTCAACTTCATGGTCTTATAGGTCAAAATAATCAGGAAATGCATGAAAAAAAACAAATGAAGTCAGAATGGGTTGTAAATTGATGATGTGGCTTTGAATGGTGCATTTTGAACACAGAAAAACTATGGAGTTCAAATAAGTTCCAAAAAAATGAAATCCCTTTGTAACAGACGAGTTTCCGTATGGAACCCGGATACTTCGAAAGAGGTTGTCTGTTTTGTACACGAAGTGCATCCAGTTTTTGCCGTAACCCTCTCTACTTTCTCGCACATGCTATGTGGGTGAAATGATGATACCATGCCTTGGAACCTTTTCAGAGTTCATTTCAAATGCTTTTCAACTTCATGGTCTTATAGGTCAAAATAATCAGTAAATGCATGAAAAATAACAAATGAAGTCAGAAAGGGTTGTAAATTGATGATGTGGATTTGAATGGTGGATTTTGAACACAGAAAAACTATGGAGTTCAAATAAGTTCCAAAAAAATGAAATCCCTTTGTAACAGACGAGTTTCCGTATGAAACCCTGATACTTAGAAAGAGATTGTTCGTTTTGTACACGAAGTGCATCCAGTTTTTGCCGTAACCCTCTCTACTTTCTCGCACACGCTATGTGGGTGAAATGATGATACCATGCCAACTTGGAACCTTTTCAGAGTTCATTTCAAATGCTTTTCAACTTCATGGTCTTATAGGTCAAAATAATCAGTAAATGCATGAAAAATAACAAATGAAGTCAGAAAGGGTTGTAAATTGATGATTTGGCTTTGAATGGTGCATTTTGAACACAGAAAAATAGTGGAGTTCAAATAAGTTCAAAAAAATGAAATCCCTTTGTAACAGACGAGTTTCCGTATGAAACCCTGATTCTTAGAAAGAGATTGTCCGTTTTGTACACGAAGTGCATCCAGTTTTTGCCATAACCCTCTCTACTTTCTCGCACATGCTATGTGGGTGAAATGATGATACCATGCCAACTTGGAACCTTTTCAGAGTTCATTTCAAATGCTTTTCAACTTCATGGTCTTATAGGTCAAAATAATCAGTAAATGCATGAAAAATAACAAATGAAGTCAGAATGGGTTGTAAATTGATGATGTGGCTTTGAATGGTGCATTTT
>NW_021214546.1:12539-13146 GCF_002162155.2 Triticum dicoccoides | reverse complement strand
GAACTGCATCCAGTTTTTGCCGTAACCCTCTCTACTTTCTCGAACATGCTATGTGGGTGAAATGACGATACCATGCCAACTTGGAACCTTTTCAGAGTTCATTTCAAATGCTTTTCAACTTCATGGTCTTATAGGTCAAAATAATCAGGAAATGCATGAAAAAAACAAATGAAGTCAGAATGGGTTGTAAATTGATGATGTGGCTTTGAATGGTGCATTTTGAACACAGAAAAACTATGGAGTTCAAATAAGTTCCAAAAAAATGAAATCCCTTTGTAACAGACGAGTTTCCGTATGGAACCCGGATACTTCGAAAGAGGTTGTCTGTTTTGTACACGAAGTGCATCCAGTTTTTGCCGTAACCCTCTCTACTTTCTCGCACATGCTATGTGGGTGAAATGATGATACCATGCCAACTTGGAACCTTTTCAGAGTTCATTTCAAATGCTTTTCAACTTCATGGTCTTATAGGTCAAAATAATCAGTAAATGCATGAAAAATAACAAATGAAGTCAGAAAGGGTTGTAAATTGATGATGTGGCTTTGAATGGTGCATTTTGAACACAGAAAAACTATGGAGTTCAAATAAGTTCCAAAAAAATGAAAT
>NW_021214546.1:8519-9550 GCF_002162155.2 Triticum dicoccoides | reverse complement strand
GATGATGTGGCTTTGAATGGTGCATTTTGAACACAGAAAAACTATGGAGTTCAAATAAGTTCCAAAAAAATGAAATCCCTTTGTAACAGACGAGTTTCCGTATGAAACCCTAATACTTAGAAAGAGATTATCCGTTTTGCACACGAAGTGCATCCAGTTTTTGCCGTAACCCTCTCTACTTTCCGGCACATGCTATGTGGGTGAAATGATGATACCATGCCAACTTGGAACCTTTTCAGAGTTCATTTCAAATGCTTTTCAACTTCATGGTCTTATAGGTCAAAATAATCAGTAAATGCATGAAAAATAACAAATGAAGTCAGAAAGGGTTGTAAATTGATGATGTGGCTTTGAATTGCATTTTGAACACAGAAAAACAGTGGAGTTCAAATAAGTTCAAAAAAATGAAATCCCTTTGTAACAGACGAGTTTCCGTATGAAACCCTGATACTTAGAAAGAGATTGTCCGTTTTGTACACGAAGTGCATCCAGTTTTTTCCATATCCCTCTCTACTTTCTCGCACATGCTATGTGGGTGAAATGATGATACCATGCCAACTTGGAACCTTTTCGGAGTTCATTTCAAATGCTTTTCAACTTCATGGTCTTATAGGTCAAAATAATCAGTAAATGCATGAAAAATAACAAATGAAGTCAGAATGGGTTGTAAATTGATGATGTGGCTTTGAATGGTGCATTTTGAACACTTATAAACTATGGAGTTCAAATAAGTTCCAAAAAAATGAAATTCCTTTGTAACAGATGAGTTTCCGTATGGAACCCTGATACTTGGATAGAGATTGTCTGTTTTGTACACGAACTGCATCCAGTTTTTGCCGTAACCCTCTCTACTTTCTCGCACATGCTATGTGTGTGAAATGACGATACCATGCCAACTTGGAACCTTTTCAGACTTCATTTCAAATGCTTTTCAACTTCATGGTCTTATAGGTCAAAATAATCAGGAAATGCATGAAAAAAAAACAAATGAAGTCAGAATGGGTTGTAAATTGATGATGTGGCTTTGAATG
>NW_021214546.1:6715-8509 GCF_002162155.2 Triticum dicoccoides | reverse complement strand
TATAGGTCAAAATAATCAGGAAATGCATGAAAAAAACAAATGAAGTCAGAATGGGTTGTAAATTGATGATGTGGCTTTGAATGGTGCATTTTGAACACAGAAAAACTATGGAGTTCAAATAAGTTCCAAAAAAATGAAATCCCTTTGTAACAGACGAGTTTCCGTATGGAACCCGGATACTTCGAAAGAGATTGTCTGTTTTGTACACGAAGTGCATCCAGTTTTTGCCGTAACCCTCTCTACTTTCTCGCACATGCTATGTGGGTGAAATGATGATACCATGCCAACTTGGAACCTTTTCAGAGTTCATTTCAAATGCTTTTCAACTTCATGGTCTTATAGGTCAAAATAATCAGTAAATGCATGAAAAAAAACAAATGAAGTCAGAAAGCGTTGTAAATTGATGATGTGGCTTTGAATGGTGCATTTTGAACACAGAAAAACTATGGAGTTCAAATAAGTTCCAAAAAAATGAAATCCCTTTGTAACAGACGAGTTTCCGTATGAAACCCTAATACTTAGAAAGAGATTATCCGTTTTGCACACGAAGCGCATCCAGTTTTTGCCGTAACCCTCTCTACTTTCCCGCACATGCTATGTGGGTGAAATGATGATACCATGCCAACTTGGAACCTTTTCAGAGTTCATTTCAAATGCTTTTCAACTTCATGGTCTTATAGGTCAAAATAATCAGTAAATGCATGAAAAATAACAAATGAAGTCAGAAAGGGTTGTAAATTGATGATGTGGCTTTGAATTGCATTTTGAACACAGAAAAACAGTGGAGTTCAAATAAGTTCAAAAAAAATGAAATCCCTTTGTAACAGACGAGTTTCCGTATGAAACCCTGATACTTAGAAAGAGATTGTCCGTTTTGTACACGAAGTGCATCCAGTTTTTGCCATAACCCTCTCTACTTTCTCGCACATGCTATGTGGGTGAAATGATGATACCATGCCAACTTGGAACCTTTTCGGAGTTCATTTCAAATGCTTTTCAACTTCATGGTCTTATAGGTCAAAATAATCAGTAAATGCATGAAAAATAACAAATGAAGTCAGAAAGGGTTGTAAATTGATGATGTGGCTTTGAATGGTGCATTTGGAACACAGAAAAACTATGGAGTTCAAATAAGTTCCAAAAAAATGAAATCCCTTTGTAACAGACGAGTTTCCGTATGAAACCCTGATACTTAGAAAGAGATTGTCCGTTTTGTACACGAAGTGCATCCAGTTTTTGCCGTAACCCTCTCTACTTTCTCGCACATGCTATGTGGGTGAAATGATGATACCATGCCAACTTGGAACCTTTTTAGAGTTCATTTCAAATGCTTTTCAACTTCATGGTCTTATAGGTCAAAATAATCAGTAAATGCATGAAAAATAACAAATGAAGTCAGAAAGGGTTGTAAATTGATGATTTGGCTTTGAATGGTGCATTTTGAACACAGAAAAACAGTGGAGTTCAAATAAGTTCAAAAAAAATGAAATCCCTTTGTAACAGACGAGTTTCCGTATGAAACTCTGATACTTAGAAAGAGATTGTCCGTTTTGTACACGAAGTGCATCCAGTTTTTGCCATAACCCTCTCTACTTTCTCGCACATGCTATGTGGGTGAAATGATGATACCATGCCAACTTGGAACCTTGTCGGAGTTCATTTCAAATGCTTTTCAACTTCATGGTCTTATAGGTCAAAATAATCAGTAAATGCATGAAAAATAACAAATGAAGTCAGAAAGGGTTGTAAATTGATGATTTGGCTTTGAATGGTGCATTTTGAACACAGAAAAAC
>NW_021214546.1:0-2445 GCF_002162155.2 Triticum dicoccoides | reverse complement strand
GAAAGGGTTGTAAATTGATGATGTGGCTTTGAATGGTGCATTTTGAACACAGAGAAACTATGGAGTTCAAATAAGTTCCAAAAAAATGAAATCCCTTTGTAACAGACGAGTTTCCGTATGAAACCCTGATACTTAGAAAGAGATTGTCTGTTTTGTACATGAAGTGCATCCAATTTTTGCTGTAACCCTCTCTACTTTCTCGCACATGCTATGTGGGTGAAATGATGATACCATGCCAACTTGGAACCTTTTCGGAGTTCATTTCAAATGCTTTTCAACTTCATGGTCTTATAGGTCAAATAATCAGTAAATGCATGAAAAATAACAAATGAAGTCAGAAAGGGTTGTAAATTGATGATGTGACTTTGAATTGCATTTTGAACACAGAAAAACAATGGAGTTCAAATAAGTTCAAAAAAATGAAATCCCTTTGTAACAGACGAGTTTCCGTATGAAACCCTGATACTTAGAAAGAGATTGTCCATTTTGTACACGAAGTGCATCCAGTTTTTGCCGTAACCCTCTCTACTTTCTCGCACATGCTATGTGGGTGAAATGATGATACCATGCCAACTTGGAACCTTTTCAGAGTTCATTTCAAATGCTTTTGAACTTCATGGTCTTATAGGTCAAAATAATCAGTAAATGCATGAAAAATAACATATGAACTCAGAAAGGGTTGTAAATTGATGATGTGGCTTTGAATTGCATTTTGAACACAGAGAAACAATGGAGTTCAAATAAGTTCCAAAAAATGAAATCCCTTTGTAACAGACGAGTTTCCGTATGAAACCCTGATACTTAGAAAGAGATTGTCTGTTTTGTACACGAAGTGCATCCAGTTTTTGCTGTAACCCTCTCTACTTTCTCGCACATGCTATGTGGGTGAAATGATGATACCATGCCAACTTGGAACCTTTTCAGAGTTCATTTCAAATGCTTTTCAACTTCATGGTCTTATAGGTCAAAATAATCAGGAAATGCATGAAAAATAACAAATGAAGTCAGAATGGGTTGTAAATTGATGATGTGGCTTTGATTGGTTCATTTTGAACACAGATAAATTATGGAGTTCAAATAAGTTCCAAAAAAATGAAATTCCTTTGTAACAGACGAGTTTCCGTATGGAACCTGGATACTTCGAAAGAGATTGTCTGTTTTGTACACGAAGTGCATCCAGTTTTTGCCGTAACTCTCTCTACTTTCTCGCACATGCTATGTGGGTGAAATGATGATACCATGCCAACTTGGAACCTTTTCAGAGTTCATTTCAAATGCTTTTCAACTTCATGGTCTTATAGGTCTAAATAATCAGTAAATGCATGAAAAATAACAAATGAAGTCAGAAAGGGTTGTAAATTGATGATGTGGCTTTGAATGGTGCATTTTGAACACAGAAAAACTATGGAGTTCAAATAAGTTCCAAAAAAATGAAATCCCTTTGTAATAGACGAGTTTTCCGTATGAAACCCTGATACTTAGAAAGAGATTGTCCGTTTTGTACACGAAGTGCATCCAGTTTTTGCCGTAACCCTCTCTACTTTCTCGCACATGCTATGTGGGTGAAATGATGATACCATGCCAACTTGGAACCTTTTCAGAGTTCATTTCAAATTCTTTTCAACTTCATGGTATTATAGGTCAAAATAATCAGGTAATGCATGAAAAATAACAAATGAAGTCAGAAAGGGTTGTAAGTTGACGATGTGGCTTTGAATGGTGCATTTTGAACACAGAAAAACTATGGAGTTCAAATAAGTTCCAAAAAAATGAAATCCCTTTGTAACAGACGAGTTTCCGTATGAAACCCTGATACTTAGAAAGAGATTGTCTGTTTTGTACATGAAGTGCATCCAGTTTTTTCCGTAACCCTCTCTACTTTCTCGCACATGCTATGTGGGTGAAATGATGATACCATGCCAACTTGGAACCTTTTCGGAGTTCATTTCAAATGCTTTTCAACTTCATGGTCTTATAGGTCAAAATAATCAGTAAATGCATGAAAAATAACAAATGAAGTCAGAATGGGTTGTAAATTGATGATGTGGCTTTGAATGGTGCATTTTGAACACTGATAAATTATGGAGTTCAAATAAGTTCCAAAAAAATGAAATTCCTTTGTAACAGACGAGTTTCCGTATGGAACCCTGATACTTCGAAAGAGATTGTCTGTTTTGTACACGAACTGCATCCAGTTTTTGCCGTAACCCTCTCTACTTTCTCGCACATGCTATGTGGGTGAAATGACGATACCATGCCAACTTGGAACCTTTTCAGAGTTCATTTCAAATGCTTTTCAACTTCATGGTCTTATAGGTCAAAATAATCAGGAAATGCATGAAAAAAAACAAATGAAGTCAGAATGGGTTGTAAATTGATGATGTGGCTTTGAATGGTGCATTTTGAACACAGAAAAACTATTGAGTTCAAATAAGTTCCAAAAAA
>NW_021214545.1:0-1019 GCF_002162155.2 Triticum dicoccoides | reverse complement strand
CGGTTTTTGTCCATTCTGACCCGTTTTGTGCACTATTACTCACCGTTTTGGGGGTCTCAAAGCGATTTCCATGGTTGTCGAACCCCAAGGTGTGCTTACGTGTTGGTCGTCAAGACTCGCAGTTTGGGCCGATTCTCGCCCGTTTCTTGGACTATTACTCAGTTTTGTGGCCCCGAAGTGATTTCCACGATTGACGAACCCCGGGGTGCGTTTACGTGTCGGTCATCAACACTCACAATTTGGGCCAATTCTGGTATGTTTCATGGACTATTACTCACCGTTTTGGCGTCCCAGAGTGATTTCCTCGACTGACGATCCCCAGGATGCGTTTACGTGTCCGTAGTCAACACTCACAGTTTTTGCCAATTCTGACCCGCTTCGTGGACTATTACTCACCGTTTTGGGGTGTCGAAGTGATTTCCATAGTTATTGAACCCTAAGGTGCGCCTACGTGTCGGTCATCAACACTCGTTGTTTTGGCCAATTCTGGGCCGTTTCGTGGACTATTACTCACTGTTTTGGGGTCTTGGAGTGATTTCCACGATTGATGAACCCCAGGGTGCGTTTACGTGTCGGTCATCAACACTCGTTGTTTTGGCCGATTCTGGGCCGTTTCGTGGACTATTACTCACTGTTTTGGGGTCTTGGAGTGATTTCCACGATTGACGAACCCCGGGGTGCGTTTATGTGTCGGTCAGCAACACTCCCGGTTTTGTCGACTCTGACCTGTTTCGTGGACTATTACTCACCGTTTTGGTGGTCCCAAAGCAATTTCCATGGTTGTCGAACCCCAAGGTATGCTTACATGTTGGTCGTCAAGACACGCAGTTTGGGCCGATTCTAGCCCGTTTCTTGGACTATTACTCAGTTTTGTGGTCCCAAAGTGATTTCCACGATTGACGAACCCCGGGGTGCGTTTACGTGTCGGCAATCAACACTCACAATTTGGGCCAATTCTGGTCTGTTTCGTGGACTATTACTTACTGTTTTGGGGGTCCCAGAGCGATTTCCACGATTGA
>NW_021214544.1:0-704 GCF_002162155.2 Triticum dicoccoides | reverse complement strand
TTGCTTCAAGGACCCAATCCGAGCTGTGGATCATGAAGTGCTCGAATTGCAACAGGACCTCTCCTATAAAGAGCATCCGGTCCGCATTCTCGACCAAGCTGAACGCCGCACACGCCAGAAGGCGATCAAGTTCCTCAAGGTCCAGTGGTCGAATCACTCTGAAGACGAAGCCACCTGGGAACGCGAGGATCGCCTGCGTGATGAATACCCCGCACTGTTTCCTTCTACCTCCTAAAATCTCGGGACGAGATTTCTTGTAGTGGAGGAGATTTGTAACGCCCGGATAATCTTGCTACAGTAATCCCACGCTAATCATGGCACGTCATCCCGATTACTGTTGCTATCCTCGCAATAATTCGAAACCGTTCAAATTCAAAATTCAAATTGATGAAAACAATAAAAATTTTCAAAATTTAAAATAAAATTGTTCGGTGGTTGACGAATATTACAAAGGTAATTATAGTGCAACAGACATATTTTTATAAAATGGCTAAATGGATTAAATGATTTAAGCAGAAAAGAAATAATAAAAGAAAATACAAAAGGAAAGAAAAACAGAAAACCAAAAAAAACAAAAGGAGGGAAGCCCCCCTGCTGGACCGCGGCCCAGCTGGCCATCGGGCCAACCAGGCCGGCCCAGGTCGCCCCCCCCCACTCCTCTCCCTTATCCACTCCCCCCCCACTCCCCACCGACAGCCTCCCCC
>NW_021214543.1:0-548 GCF_002162155.2 Triticum dicoccoides | reverse complement strand
CCCGCGACCAGGCCACGGCCTCGGCGGACGAAGCTGCTCGAGCTCGGAGCCTCCCCTCCCCTCTGTGTGGTTCCGGGAGAGGAGAGGGCCGAGCGGTTAAAAAACATTAAAAATCCATATGAAATAATAATACATAAAAAAGGAAAAATATAACTATAAAAAACATTAAAAAATCTATATGAAATAAAAAACATAAAGAAGGAAAAACATGAACAACTAAAAACATTTAAAAAATGAAAAATATGAACTACTAAAAACATTTAAAAAATGAAAAATATAACGATGCCGACGGCTTGCCGTCGGCATAGCTGCGGCCATAGGGGACTTGTCACGCGGATCACTGACGTGGCAACTATGCTGACGACAGCCGTCGACATAGTTTGCCTTATCCCCTCGCATCGACCCTCATCCACTCAATCTCTCCCAGCTCCCCGCGACCCCGCCGCCTACTGCCGTCGCCGCACTCGCCCTCTGCCGCCGCCCCACTCGCCCCCGCCCCCTGCCGTCGCCGCCGCACTCGCCCCCTGCCGCCGCCGCCACACTCGCCC
>NW_021214542.1:0-1071 GCF_002162155.2 Triticum dicoccoides | reverse complement strand
AAACTACTTGCAACTCCTGGACAGAGAACTAGGGTCAATAAGAAGTCGAGAGGGTCCATTGGTTTCGGGCCCAATGCATGGTAGTAGCTGAATCTTAAATCACACATACAGATCTCAGTGCTTAAGGTCGGCTTCAATGAAACAACCCACCATGTACTCCTACATGGCCTCTCATCGATACCTTTACCAAATCATGTTCACCACACCACTTTCATTACCGACATAATCATTTCACTCTAGTCCATCACCCAGATGGACCAGACCTGACACGACTCTAAGCATAGCAGGCATAGCAAGGTAGGAACAACACATACATATGGCTCAAACAACTCCTACACATGCTAGTGGGTTTCATCTAGTTACTGTGGCAATGACAGGTCATGCAGAGGAAATGGGTTCAACTACTGTAACACACAGCAGTTTGAAACGCGTTGTCTTAATGCAGTAAACGAGAGCAGGAGCGAGACACATGGGATTGTATCGATATGATCAAATGGTTGGTTGCTTGCCTGATGGTTCGATGCACTGATACGGTTCTTCGTTAGGGTAATCACGGTACTCCTCGGAGGTAGATCCTGCCGCAAAGAACACCGATACACAACCATCACCAAACAATGTGCAACAATATGATGCATGCATGAAACATGGCAATATGAGTGAGTTGGGCTAATGCAACTAAGACCAGAAGGGTTTGAACCAATTTGAATCAAAGATTCAAATTTCAAACTCATACATGGCCCTTTAAAGTGTTTTTCCTTGTTCTGCATTAAACATCAAGTTAACTTGTTTAGTCATGCATGAAAATAGTACAGATGGATAGATTGGATTTTTCTGATCATTTTTCATATATAATTTGTCTGATTTGGAGTTACAGAATAAAAGTTATGAATTTTTGAAGTTTAAATTATATTCTGGAATTTCCTATATTAGATTAAATCCAGAAAATCAATTACTGCGTCAGCCTGACGTCAGTGTGACATCAGCAGGTCAACGGGACACGTCCGGGTCAAACCTGACAGTGGGTCCCGCGTGTCAGTGTGATTAATTAAACTAAAATTAATTTAAACTAAT
>NW_021214541.1:0-947 GCF_002162155.2 Triticum dicoccoides | reverse complement strand
CTTACGTGTCTGTCATCAACATTCATAGTTTTTGCCAATTCTGGCCCGTTTCTTGGACTATTACTCTGTTTTGGCGTCCCGGTGTGATTTCCATGATTGACGAACACCGGGGTGCGTTTATGTGTCGGTTAGCAACACTCGCATTTTGGGCCGCTTCTGGCCCGTTTCGTCGACAATTACTCACCGTTTTGGGGCCCCAAAGCGATTTCCATGGTTGTTGAACCCCATGGTGCGCTTACGTGTCGATCATCAACAATCGCAGTTTGGGCCGATTTTGGCCCGTTTCTTGCACTATTAATTAGTTTTGGGCGTCCCGCAGTGATTTCCACGATTGACGAACTCCGTGGTGCGTTTACATGTCAGTCATCAACACACAATGTTGGTCGACTCTGGTCCATTTCGTGCACGATTATTCACGATTTTGGCGTCCCAGAGCGATTTCCATGATTGACAATTCCCGGGGTGCGTTTGCGTGTCTGTCGTCAACACTCACAGTTTGAGCCAATTCTGACGCGATTCGAGGACTATTACTCAACATTTAGGGGTCCCGAAGCAATTTCCATAGTTGTTGAACCCCAAAATGCGTTTACGTGCCGGTCGTGAACACTCACTGTTGTGGCCGATTCTGGCCCGTTTCGTGGACTATTACTCACTGTTTGGGGTCCCGGTGTGACTTGCGCAATTAACAAACCCCGGGGTGCGTTTACGTGTCGATCATCAACACTCGCAGTTTCGGCCGATTCGGGATCGTTTTGTGGCACTCGCGGTTTTGGCCGATTCTGGCCCGTTTCATGGACTATTACTCACAGGTTTGGGGTCCCGGAGTGCTTTCCTTGATTAACAAACCCCGGGGTGCGTTTACGTATCGGTCATCAACACTCATGGTTTTTGTCGATTCTGACTCGTTTCGTGGACTGTTACTCACCATTTTGGGGTCCCGAAGAGAT
>NW_021214540.1:0-1479 GCF_002162155.2 Triticum dicoccoides | reverse complement strand
CTAGCTTCCTGATCTCTTCCGTGATGAACTCCTGCCTCTCTAGAGCTTGCTTCCTGACCTTCTACTTGACGGGCCATGCATGAGGACAGACATCAAGATGGTGATCAATCACTTCCCTGGGAACGCTGGGGATGTCGGATGCTTGCCATGCAAACACATCAATATTCGCCAGCAGGAAAGTCACGAACTCACTTTCCTATTTGCCATCGAGGGTGGAGCTTATGGTGAAAGCTCTTCCTGTGTCGTCCTCCTTGACAGACACCGCCTTGGTCTCTGGTGGTGCAGCTCTGGACTTCTTGCTCTTGCCGGTGGAGCTCTCTGGCACGTCCTCAATGGGAGTGCAACACCCCGAAGAGGTGCGCTTGCCGGAGTGGGTGCGAGGAGTCCCGCCGGTCTTCTTTCCTCTCGGGGGTTCTACGGTAAGAGCGAGTGCCTTGGCGGCAGCTGCTGCAACCGCTTCCCGGTAGAGTTGGTCAGCGCAAATCAACACATCTTTCTTGTCGGAGGGGACGGTGATAATGTTCATCAGCCCGGGCATCTTCAGCGTGTTGTAGGCGTAGTGAGAAGCCTCCATGAACTTGGCCAGCGCCGGGTGGCCGAGGATCCCGTTGTAAGGCAAGGGGATCTCGGCTACATCAAAGACAATCCTCTCCGTCCTGTAATTCAACTTGCCTCCAAACGTCACGGGCAGCGTGACCTTTCCTTTCGGCTGGCTCCTCCCCAGGTTGACCCCTTGAAACGTGCCTGTCTCCTCGAGGTCTCCATCAGGGAACTGCAGCCTCTTGATCACAACAGGCGAGATCAAGTTCAAACCGGCCCCGCCGTCAACTAGCATCTTTGTCACCTTGAGGTTGCGGATCGTTGGTGAAACCATCAACGGCAAGCACCCGACCACAGTAGTGCGGTCAGGGTGGTCCTCGATGTCGAAGAATATAGGCATGCTGGACCACTTCAGTAGCTTCCGTGCGTCGAGTGATGGCTCCACCACTATGATCTCACGCGCCCACTGCTTAAGCTGGTGGTGGGATGCATGCAGCAAGGCGCCACCATCAACGCACATGGCCTCTGTAGCTTTCTGGAACTCGTGGTCGCCGGACTCATCGTCCTAGTCATGATCATCGTCTTCCTACTTCTTGTCGCGGCCCCGGGTGGGCCTCTCTTGCTGATTATCCTTGCCGCGGCGGCCTCCTTGGCCGCCACGCTTCTTGCCGGATCCTTCGGCACCGTCTTGTCCTTTCTCCTTGTCCCGCCGCTCGTATTCGGCTTTCTGCTTCACAGTGAGCAGCTCAACTTTTCGGCAGTTCTGGAGGTCGTGGCCTTTGGTGCAGTGGATCTTGCAATTCTACTTGTCGGAGCCCCCCGGCTTGTGGGCGTCCACCAAGGCCCGGCAAGCGGCACACTCGGCAACCTCCTTGCCGGGGTCGCTTGCCTTGGCCTTTTTGGCAGTGCTGGTGTCGTCGGATTCTTCGACGGCAAGCA
>NW_021214539.1:0-1525 GCF_002162155.2 Triticum dicoccoides | reverse complement strand
GGGGGCCCTGGGGGTAGCAATGCCACCGGAGCATCGCACCGGGCCCTCATACATGCGGGGTGGTGTGGTGGCATGTCTGAAGAGGCGGCACGCGTCTCCGGGGTTTGGCCCCCCTCACGGACGGCGCCACCGCCGGCACCTGGAGGGGGGAAACGGACGCGTCGGGTCTACACGGAGGGGATCTTGCTGTGGGTCTGGCCCGGATGTTGCTCCAAAGTGTTCCTATGGGCTGACCTAACACAACCGGGTGGAGAGGTCCACTGGTCAAATCCCGTCCGTGCAAAGTCAAAGGGCTAGATCCCGTGGTCAAACACTACAGGGTTAGGCGGGTCGGGGGCCCTGGGGGTAGCAATGCCACCGGAGCGTCGCACCGGGCCCTCATACATGCGGGGTGGTGTGGTGGCATGTCCGAAGAGGCGGCACGCGTCTCCGGGCGTGGCCCCCCCTAACGGACGGTGATGACACGGTAGTAGCCATTCTGCGGTAACGATGCGGCGTGAATATTATTCAATACTCGGAGCGCGATAAAATCATGAGTTTTTTTGCACGACGTGCGCACATGTGCTATAGGAACGATAATATTTTTTCATAAATTTTGGTGATGGAGAAGTATCCGAAAAATCCCCTCTACGCGGATTGCCCTTCGCGCGTCTACGGCTGTGGCCGGCGGCCTCCCGGGGCTAGCATGCCGCAAAATCTTGCGTAGGCAGCCTCTCATGTGTTTGGAAGTGTTGTGGTGGTTGCAAACGCCCGGCACGCGTGTCCGGGTGTGCCCCCCCTCACGAACGGCGCCGCCGCCGGCACCTGGAGGGGGGAAACGGACGCATCGGGTCTACACGGAGGGGATGTAGCTGTCGGTTTGGCCCGGATGTTGCTCCCAGGTGTCCCTCTGAGCTGACCTAACACAACCGGGTGGAGAGGTCCACTGTTCAAAGCTTGTTCGTGGAAAGTCAAAGGGAAAGATCTAGTGGTCAACCGCTCTAGGGTTAGGGAGGACAGGGGCCCTGGGGGTAGCAATGCCACCGGAGCGTCGCGCCGGGCCCTCATACATGCGGGGTGGTGTGGTGGCATGTCCGAAGAGGCGGCACGCGTCTCCGGGGTTTGGCCCCCCTCACGAATGGCGCCACCGCCGGCACTTGGAGGGGGGAAACGGACGCGTCGGGTCTACACGGAGGGTATCTTGCTGTGGGTCTGGCCCGGATGTTGCTCCAAAGTGTTCCTATGGGCTGACCTAACACAACCGGGTGGAGAGGTCCACTGGTCAAATCCTGTCCGTGCAAAGTCAAAGGGCTAGATCCCTTGGTCAAACGCTACAGGGTTAGGCATGACGGGGGCCCTGGAAGGGTAGCAATGCCACCGGAGCATCGCACCGGGCCCTCATACATCTGGGGTGGTGTGGTGGCATGTCTGAAGAGGCGGCACATGTCTCCGGGGCGTGGCCCCCCTCACGGACGGCGATGACACGGTAGTAGCCATTCTGTGGTAACGATGCGGCGTGAATATTATTAAATACTCGGAGCGCGAT
>NW_021214538.1:0-779 GCF_002162155.2 Triticum dicoccoides | reverse complement strand
CCCCTCTCCTCTCCAGCTCCTCCCCCTCGCACGCCCCAGCCATGGCCGACGCCATCGCCGCCACCCCCTCGCCGTAGCCACGCCCTCCGACCACCCCACGCCGTCTCACCGTGTCCAGGAGCTCCGCCGCTGTCCACTTCATCGAGCAGCCGAGCCCCGAGCGCTCGCAACACCCGAGACCACTGCACCGACCTCGCCCGAGCTCACCGTCGCCGGAGATCCCCTTCAACACCGTCGTCGCTCCGGTCCATCTCCGGCCGCACCAAGAACTCCGTCGCACTCACTGTGAGCTTAGCCATCTTTCCCTCCCTTCCGCTCTTGCTCCCGAGCCGTGTAGCAACCTCCCGGAGCTCAACCGCACCCACCGCCGTGGAGCTCGTCGCCGACGTGCTCCCGGTCATCCTCCGGCCACAAGATGGTGTCCATCTTACTCACCAGGTTCCGCAGCACCTAGCTAGCTACTCCACGAGCCTCACCGAACCCTCTAGCGCCAAGTTCACCTCCGACCGAACCCCGGTGGCCGCCAAAGTCGTCGCCGGCGCCAACTCCGGCCATCCCGACCTCAACGGACTCCGCCAAGAGCTGCGGTTTGTCCTCAGCTTCCCTCCGGTGGTCTCCGCGGCCCATTTGGTGGCCGAAATGGCCAAAACCACTTCCGCCGCCGTGTCGGGCTCGCCGGCGGCTAAACGCCGGTGCAGCCGACCCGGGTTTGACCACGGGTGGGCCCTGGTTGACTCCCCTGAGTCAATGACAGGTGGGGCCCAGCCCTGTTAATTAAA
>NW_021214537.1:0-758 GCF_002162155.2 Triticum dicoccoides | reverse complement strand
CATCTCATCGAAAGACGGGACACCTTTGCCTCTATCAAGTGGTATCAGATTTCCAGGTTGCTCGGTGAGATTTTACAGTTTTTCGTAGTTTAGATCGAGTCTGTTCTTCATACCTATAGTCCACGAAAAAGCCACAAAAAAAATTAGGGTTAGTTCATCATATCCGAACCAATCTGAGCCTTTGCATAATCTTTTTAGGGTTTTTGCTTTGTTGAATTTGCGGTTGCATCGTCGTGTCTAGTTGCTGGTCTTAGAGTCTAGTCTTTTAGAGTTTCGAGTTCTGGTCATAAGTTGTCACGCCGCCGCCGCACCATCATCATTGCCCCTGCCATCTACCACCACCGCTCCGAATCCGTATCCATATACCACCACCAATCCGTGTCCATATACCACCACCGATCCATATCCATATACTACCACCGCTACCACCACCGCTGCCATATACCACCACCATATATCCAGCACCAATCCGAGTTCCTTGCTTATTAGGGTTGTTTTCGAGATCCATCTAGATTCCGATTCGTGTTTCCTTGCCGGAGTAGGTTTCGGGTAGCCACGCTCCGTTTAGGCCCAAAATTTTTCGAAAACGCATATTTTGAAAAAATTTCTGGCTATCCTATTTTTATGTGTTTCTGAGTGTTTTGAGACAGGTGCCATTATAGGAAGTTTTTTTTGACCCGTTTCCAGTTTTTGGGTCCGGGCAGCCGAAAAAAAAAAAAAATTTGGTCGAAAAAATTTCGTGCCCATCCTGTCAGTTT
>NW_021214536.1:0-947 GCF_002162155.2 Triticum dicoccoides | reverse complement strand
AAGTAGTCATCATATTGAGCTAGCCAAACGTTCATAACGTCTGCATTTGCTCCTGCAATAGGTCCGTCACCTAGCGGTGCATTAAGGACATAATTCTTCTGTGCAGCAATGAGGATTTAACCTCAGATCACGGATCAAATCCGCAACATTGCTACTAACATTTTTCAACACAATTTTCTCTAGGAACATATCAAAATAAACACAGGGAAGCAACAACGCGAGCTATTGATCTACAACATGATTTGCAAAATACTACCAGGACTAAGTTCATGATAAATTTAAGTTCAATTTAATCATATTACTTAAGAACTCCCACTTAGATAGACATCCCTCTAATCCTCTAAGTGATCACGTGATCCAAATCAACTAAACCATGACCGATCATCACGTGAGATGGAGTAGTTTTCAATGGTGAACATCGTTATGTTGATCATATCTACTATATGATTCACGCTCGACCTTTCGGTCTCCGTGTTCCGAGGCCATATCTGTATATACTAGGCTCGTCAAGTTTAACCTGAGTATTCTGCGTGTGCAAAACTGGCTTGCACCCGTTGTAGATGGACGTAGAGCTTATCACACCCGATCATCACGTGGTGTCTGGGCACGACGAACTTTGGCAACGGTGCATACTCAGGGAGAACACTTCTTGATAATTTAGTGAGAGATCATCTTATAATGCTACCGTCAATCAAAGCAAGATAAGATGCATAAAAAGATAAACATCACATGCAATCAATATAAGTGATATGATATGGCCATCATCATCTTGTGCTTGTGATCTCCATCTCCAAAGCACCGTCATGATCACCATCGTCACCGGCGCGACACCTTGATCTCCATCGTAGCATCGTTGTCGTCTCGCCAATCTTATGCTTCCACGACTATCACTACCGTTTAGTAATAAAGTAAAGCATTACATCGCGATTGCATTGCATACAATAAAG
>NW_021214535.1:0-882 GCF_002162155.2 Triticum dicoccoides | reverse complement strand
TTGCTGTTTTTTAGTCATTTACCGAATTGTTTAGAGAGCTAAATGACCGTGAAATTGAAAATCACTACAAAATGAACTCTGAAAATGTTGAAACTTGGCATGGTATCATCATTTCACCCGCATAGCATGTACGAAAGAGTAGAGAGGGACACGGCAAAAACTGGACGCACTTCGTGTACAAACTAGACAATATCTTTCGGAGTGTCAGGGTTTCGGACGAGAACTCATCCGTTACACGGGCACTTCAATGTTTTTTAAACTTATTCGAAATCCTGACTTCTTTTGCGTTTAATATGCAGTATTCAAAGTGACGTCATCAATTTCCAACAGGTTCTGACATCATTTGCTGTTTTTCAGTCATTTACTGAATTGTTTAGAGAGCTAAATGAACGTGAAATCGAAAATAACTACGGAATGAACTCTGCAAATGTTGAAACTTGGCATGGTATCATCATTTCACCCGCATAGAATGTGCGAAAGAGTAGAGAGGGTCACGGCAAAAATTGGACGCACTTCGTGTACAAACTGGACAATGTCTTTTAAAGTATCAGGGTTTCGACGAGAACTCATCTGTTACATGGGAACTTCAATGTTTTTTACACTTATTTGAAATCCTGACTTCTTTTGCGTTCAGTATTCAGCATTCAAAGCAACATCATCAATTTCCAACACGTTCCAACATCGTTTGCTATTTTCAGTCATTTACCGAATTGTTTAGAGAGCTAAATGACCGTGAAATTGAAAATCACTACAAAATGAACTCTGAAAATGTTGAAACATTGCATGGTATCATCATTTTACCCGCATAGCATGTGCGAAAGAGTAGAGAGGGTCACGGCAAAAACTGGACGCACTTCATGTACAAACTGGACAATGTCTTTC
>NW_021214534.1:0-1398 GCF_002162155.2 Triticum dicoccoides | reverse complement strand
ATCAGAGGCACAATTTGTTCCATACCAAGGGAGTTGTGAAGGAACGTTCTGTGCGCGTCATCATAGACGGAGGGAGCTGCAACAACTTGGCTAGCATGGAGATGGTGGAGAAGCTTTCTCTCACCACAAGACCACATCCACATCCTTACTACATCCAATGGTTCAACAACAGCGGCAAGGTTAAGGTAACACGTACTGTTCGTGTGCATTTTAGTATCTCTACATATGCTGATTATGTTGATTGTGATGTGGTACCTATGCAAGCATGTTCCTTATTACTTGGTAGACCATGGCAATTTGATAAAAATTCTGTACACCATGGTAGAAACAATCACTATACTCTTGTTCATAACGATAAAAATATTACTTTGCTTCCTATGACTCCTGATTCCATTTTGAAAGATGATATTAATAGAGCTAATAAAGCAAAACAGGAGACGAATAAGAGTGAAAATCAGATTGTGGAAAAAGAATTTGAGCAACAAATGAAGCCTAATAATAAACCATCTAGTGTTGCTTCTGAAATTAAATTGAAAAGTGAATGTTTATTTGCCACCAAATCTGATATTGATGAGCTAGATTTCAGCAAATCTGTTTGCTATGCTTTTGTGTGCAAAGAGGCATTATTTTCATTCGAGGACGTGCCTTCCTCTTTGCCTCCTGCTGTCACTAACATTTTGCAGGAGTTCGCTGACGTCTTTCCACAAGACGTGCCACCGGGATTACCGCCTATTCGAGGGATTGAGCATCAGATTGACTTAATTCCCGATGCTTCACTGCCCAACCGTGCACCATACCGTACCAATCCAGAGGAGACGAAGGAGATTATGCGTCAAGTACAAGAGCTTCTCGACAAAGGTTATATACGCGAATCCCTTAGTCCTTGTGCTGTTCCTATTATACTAGTGCCTAAAAAAGATGGCACATCACGTATGTGTGTTGATTGTAGAGGCATTAATAATATTTATATTCGTTATCGTCATCCTATTCCTAGGCTAGATGATATGCTTGATGAATTGAGTGGCTCTACAATATTCTCCAAAGTTGATTTGCGTAGTGGATACCATCAAATTCGTATGAAATTGGGAGATGAATGGAAAACAGCATTCAAAACTAAGTTTGGATTATATGAGTGGTTAGTCATGCCTTTTGGGTTAACTAATGCACCTAGTACTTTCATGAGACTAATGAACGAAGTTTTACGTGCTTTCATTGGACGATTTGTTGTAGTTTACTTTGATGACATATTGATTTATAGCAGATCTTTGGAAGAACATTTGGAACATTTACGTGCTGTTTTTATTGCTCTACGTGATGCACGTTTGTTTGGTAACCTTGGGAAGTGCACCTTTTGCACCGACCGAGTATCTTTTCTTGGCTATGTTGTTACTCCACAGG
>NW_021214533.1:0-1803 GCF_002162155.2 Triticum dicoccoides | reverse complement strand
CCAGAACTCCTCGTGGGTCTTGTAAACGCTCTGTGGGTTAATCATGAAGTCGCCTCTGAGCAGCCTAGCCTGAAGACGATAAGATAGGAATTGTCAGATGCGCTCACTTCCTGTGAAAAAGTCTTAAAGGGGAAAAAAAGTGGATGCAAATTAACAATAAATGAATGAATGGTTGAAAGACGTTCTAGAAATTTCTGCTACACAGAAACTCACCCACTTCAGAAAGCATGTCACGGTATTTTAATTTCTGCTGCTACTAATATTCCTCTAGAAAACAATTGATAACAGGGGCTGATCGACATGACTTTTGCTTGTCTTAGGTGGATTCATACCAAAAAAAGAGCTATTTATATGGACAAAATACGGCTAAGGACACACAGTTGTGCCCTATGTAGCAAGCAAAAAAACATCAGATTTTTTTAAAAAAAAGGAGGATGTACCCCGGCCTCTGCATCTGGATGATGCATGCAGCCATATTATTAATTATTCACAAAGATCATACAAAGGTGATACATCAATAAGCCTGAAGTCACTATCTTGGCAACGCTGTTGCTACTCCTATCCCCTTGATGAAGGTGTGGGCCTAATACCAAACAGACATTGCACCAAAACCTAACATCTAAAGCCAGGTGTCCCATCTAGCCACTACCTGGATTGGGTCCCACACCGGTCTGACACACACCCAGTGAGCACCGAACGCTACAAGGGCAGTCACCTCCATCTTCCCTCGTTCCATCCTCAGAGGAGAACTAATGCACCGGCCTTACCAGGCCTTCGCTATCAACGCCACCATGACGCCAGAGCTTACTCCTTCTGCGCGAGTCCATCTCCGCGCATCAGATGCCGAGTCTCCACTGCGCCATGCCGCCAAGACCCACCGTCGACGATACATTTGATGCCACACCGCTTCACCTACATGCCATCTCGCGTCGACTCTGAACTACCAGCAACTCCACCACCTTGAGCAGTCCCCGACCGACGCCTTCAGGAAGGAACACGACACGAAAGTGTCATCGTCGCCCAAACAGAGGAACATAGGCTTTCGCCTACGCTCATGGCAGAGGAGGGCGGCGTATGATCCACACTGAGGCCTCCAAGAAGGGAATCAGTGCCGAAGGCGTCGACTTTGGTGCGGCCGCCACGCCGGCCTGAAGTTTCCCCCGGATCCATGCCCACCCGCCAGATCCGTCCAGGCAGTATTGGCGTCGACCGTAGTCGCTACCGTAGCTAGCACGAAGTGGAGTAGATCGAATCGGAGACGACGCCTTCTGTGACGCCCCCGATTTAATCGTACACTAATCATGCACGCAAATGTGTACGATCAAGATCAGGGACTCACGGGAAGATATCACAACACAACTCTACAAATAAAATAAGTCATACAAGCATCATAATACAAGCCAGGGGCCTCGAGGGCTCGAATACAAGTGCTCGATCATAGACGAGTCAGCGGAAGCATCAATATCTGAGTACAGACATAGGTTAAACAAGTTTGCCTTAAGAAGGCTAGCACAAACTGGGATACAGATCGAAAGAGGCGCAGGCCTCCTGCCTGGGATCCTCCTAAACTACTCCAGGTCGTCGTCAGCGGGCTGCACGTAGTAGGGGCACCTCCGGTGTAGTAGGGGTCGTCGTCGACGGTGGCGTCTGGCTCCAGGGCTCCAGCATCTGGTTGCGACAACCAGAAAGAAAGGAAAAGGGGAAAAAGGGGGGAGAAAGCAACCGTGAGTACTCATCCAAAGTACTCGCAAGCAAGGAACTACACTACATATGCATGGGTATATGTGTAAGGAGGCCATATCA
>NW_021214532.1:0-1212 GCF_002162155.2 Triticum dicoccoides | reverse complement strand
ATGTAGAGACAAGATAGCTTGGTCGCAAAAGGGGCAGCCCTCGAGCGTCGTTCGGGGGCCCCATAGTTTTGAGATGATTACAAAAGACGATGGTACATACATCTTTACAGCTAACTGTAAAACGGGCAGAGTAGCTCCGCGTTACATGGCCGGGTTGTTTCTTCGCCGACTGTGTCTCTCTTGTGCTTGTTCGACTTGCGGGCGTCAATGAGGTAGTAGGCGTTGTGATCGCATAGGGCCTTGCTGATGATGAAGGGGCCCTCCACTACAAGAAATATGTCAACTTATGACCACCACTATTGGTCACTGAAAGGTCACAAATTTCCATTTATGACCTTTTTGTGACCAAAAACATAAGGTCAAAAGCTGGGCATCGTAAACTGACTATAGCGACCTTTCTTCTGGAATGGTCGCAAACGTTTATGACCAAAATACGTCTACTGTGGCATTTTGGTCACTAGCAACCTCCCCAGGCCACGTAGGCATCCAGCGTGGCAAGCTGATGTGGCACAAGATTCAGCCCGGTCCGATTAGGTGTTTTACATGGGCCGAGCCCATTAATTCAGCCTTTTTAATATATATTTTCTGTTAATTTTCGCTAGGTACATGGCCCTGGCCCAACAATTTGGCCTTTTTATTTTCGGGGCCGTGGCCTTTTATAGTATATTTATTTTCCAGTTTCAGCCATTATATATTCAAACTGGTCCCACTAGTCAGATGGGTCCCATTTGTCAATTTCATTTATCAAATAGGTTCCACATGTCAGAAATGTACAAATTAGACAAATTATTTTCGTAAGTGGCCCCATTGTTCAGTTTCCATTTCACAAGTTTTCAAATCACATACATAATCAATATTTCAAAAAGAACAAAGAACACATAAATTCATCAAATATACCACTAAATAAGTCTATTACAATCTTTACAACACAGATATGCTACAGTATACTACTGTTCACTCAGTAGGACTTCACGGCTTCACACTTCTAGACTTCACACTTCACACTTGAGCTTCTGTAAAAGAGGAACCACCGCAATTTTAAGTCTACAATACAACAATTGATAATAATCAAGGATAATAAAAAAACAAGTAATAGGTTCAAATGTGAAGGCAGCATGAAACTAGTGATACGACAACATGAAGAAAACACTACAATGTAATACTGTTAAGTTCATATCAACACAACAAATGATATGCCCCAGCACTGTTATA
>NW_021214531.1:0-2497 GCF_002162155.2 Triticum dicoccoides | reverse complement strand
TCTTTGCACTCATCAATGGAAATTCTCATGGCTTTGAGAGACTCATTGATATCATGCTTAGGAGGAATAGATCTAGGCTTTAAAGAATCAATTTCAAGAGAAATTCTATCAACGTTCCTAGCCAAATCATCAACTTTAAGCAATTTCTCTTCAAGCAAAGCATTAAAATTCTTTTGTGAATTCATAAACTCTTTAACACTACTGTCAAATTCAGAGGGCATCTTATTAAAATTACCATAAGAGTTGCTGTAGGAATTTCCATAATTATTAGAAGGATTACTAGGATAAGGCCTAGGATTAAAATTCCCTCTATACGCGTTGTTTCCAAAACTATTCCTACCAACAAAATTTACATCCATAGATTCATTATTATTCTCAATCAAAGTAGACAAAGGCATATCATTGGGATCAAGAGGAGTATTTTTAATAGAAAATATCTTCATAAGTTCATCCATCTTTTCACTCAAAACATTGATTTCTTCTATAGCATGCACTTTTTTACTAGGAGATCTTTTGGTGTGCCATTGAGAATAATTAGCCATAATATTATCAAGCAATTTTGTAGCATCTCCTATAATTTCCATAAATGTGCCTCCCGCAGCCGAATCTAAAAGGTTTCTAGAAGCAAAATTCAATCCGGCATAAAAATTTTGTATGATCAACCATAAATTCAAACCATGAGTAGGGCAATTGTGAAGCATCAATTTCATTCTTTCACAAGATTGGGCAACATGCTCATGATCAAGTTGTTTAAAATTAATAATATCGTTCCTAAGAGTGATGATTTTAGCGGGAGGAAAATACTTAGAGATAAAAGCATCTTTGCACTTGTTCCGAGAATCAATACTATTTTTAGGCAAAGACGAAAACCAAACTTTAGCATGCTCTCTAAGTGAAAACGAAAATAACTTCTATTTGACAATATTGTTATCCGTATCTTTCTTCTTTTGCATATCACACAAATCAACAAAATTGTTTAGATGAGTAGCGACATCTTCACTAGGAAGGCCGGCGAATTGATCTTTCATAACAAGATTCAGCAAAGCGGTATTGATTTCACAAGACTCATCATTATTAAGAGGAGCAATCGTAGTACTAAGGAAATCATTATTATTGGTATCCGAGAAGTCACACAATTTGGTATTATCTTGTGCCATGGCAACAAGTAATCCAACACACAAGCGAACAGAAAGGCAACGAGAAAAGGCAAACGGGAAAAAGAGGAGGAGATTGGGAAAGAGAGGGCGAATAAAACGGCAAGGGTGAAGTGGGGGAGAGGAAAACGAGAGGCAAATGGCAAATAATGTAATGCGAGAGATAGGGATTGTGATGGGTACTTGGTATGGTTGACTTGCTCTTGCGTGAGCCTCCCCGGCAACGGCGCCAGAAGTTCTTCTTGCTACCTCTTGAGCACCACGTTGGATTTCCCCGAAGAGGAGAGGATGATGCAGCAAGGTAGCGTAAGTATTTCCCTCAGTTTTTGAGAACCAAGGTATCAATCCAGTAGGAGACCATGCACAAGTCCCTCGTACCTACACAGAATGATAGCTCCTCGCAACCAATGCGATTAGGGGTTGTCAATTCCTTCACGATCACTTACGAGAGTGAGATCTGATAGAGATGATAAATAATATTTTTGGTATTTTTGGTATATAGATGCAAAGTGAAAAGTAAAAGGCAAAGTAAAAACAAAGCAAGTAATAAAGTAAATGAAGATTGATATGATGAGAATAGACCCGGGGGTCATAGGTTTCACTAGTGGCTTCTCTCAAGAGCATAGATTTTCTACGGTGGGTGAACAAATTACTGTTGAGAAATTGACAGAATTGAGCATAGTTATGAGTATATCTAGGTATGATCATGTATATAGGCATCACGTCCGAGACAATTAGATCGAAACGATTCTTCATCTACTACTATTACTCCACTCATCGGCCGCTATCCAGCATGCATCTAGAGTATTAAGTTAAAACAGAGTAACGCCTTAAGCAAGATGACATGATGTACAGGGATAAATTCATGCAATATGATAAAAACCCCATCTTGTTATCCTTGATGGCAACAATACAATACGTGCCTTGCTGCCCCTTCTGTCACTGGGAAAGGACACTGCAAGATTGAACCCAAAGCTAAGCACTTCTCCCATTGAAAGAACTACCAATCTAGTTGGCCAAACCAAACGGATAATTTGAAGAGACTGGCAAAGATAACTCAATCATACATAAAAGAATTCAGAGAAGATTCAAATATTATTCATAGATAAGATGGATCATAAACCCACAATTCATCGGTCTCAATAAACACACCGCAAAAAGAAGATTACATCGAATAGATCTCCACGAGAGAGGGGGAGAACATTGTATTGAGATCCAAAAAGAGAGAAGAAGCCATCTAGCTACTAGCTATGGACCCGAAGGTCTGAAGTAAACTACTCACACTTCATCGGAGGGGCTATGGTGTTGATGTAGAATCCCTCTGTGCTGGATGCCCCCTCCGG
>NW_021214530.1:0-2497 GCF_002162155.2 Triticum dicoccoides | reverse complement strand
TCTTTGCACTCATCAATGGAAATTCTCATGGCTTTGAGAGACTCATTGATATCATGCTTAGGAGGAATAGATCTAGGCTTTAAAGAATCAATTTCAAGAGAAATTCTATCAACGTTCCTAGCCAAATCATCAACTTTAAGCAATTTCTCTTCAAGCAAAGCATTAAAATTCTTTTGTGAATTCATAAACTCTTTAACACTACTGTCAAATTCAGAGGGCATCTTATTAAAATTACCATAAGAGTTGCTGTAGGAATTTCCATAATTATTAGAAGGATTACTAGGATAAGGCCTAGGATTAAAATTCCCTCTATACGCGTTGTTTCCAAAACTATTCCTACCAACAAAATTTACATCCATAGATTCATTATTATTCTCAATCAAAGTAGACAAAGGCATATCATTGGGATCAAGAGGAGTATTTTTAATAGAAAATATCTTCATAAGTTCATCCATCTTTTCACTCAAAACATTGATTTCTTCTATAGCATGCACTTTTTTACTAGGAGATCTTTTGGTGTGCCATTGAGAATAATTAGCCATAATATTATCAAGCAATTTTGTAGCATCTCCTATAATTTCCATAAATGTGCCTCCCGCAGCCGAATCTAAAAGGTTTCTAGAAGCAAAATTCAATCCGGCATAAAAATTTTGTATGATCAACCATAAATTCAAACCATGAGTAGGGCAATTGTGAAGCATCAATTTCATTCTTTCACAAGATTGGGCAACATGCTCATGATCAAGTTGTTTAAAATTAATAATATCGTTCCTAAGAGTGATGATTTTAGCGGGAGGAAAATACTTAGAGATAAAAGCATCTTTGCACTTGTTCCGAGAATCAATACTATTTTTAGGCAAAGACGAAAACCAAACTTTAGCATGCTCTCTAAGTGAAAACGAAAATAACTTCTATTTGACAATATTGTTATCCGTATCTTTCTTCTTTTGCATATCACACAAATCAACAAAATTGTTTAGATGAGTAGCGACATCTTCACTAGGAAGGCCGGCGAATTGATCTTTCATAACAAGATTCAGCAAAGCGGTATTGATTTCACAAGACTCATCATTATTAAGAGGAGCAATCGTAGTACTAAGGAAATCATTATTATTGGTATCCGAGAAGTCACACAATTTGGTATTATCTTGTGCCATGGCAACAAGTAATCCAACACACAAGCGAACAGAAAGGCAACGAGAAAAGGCAAACGGGAAAAAGAGGAGGAGATTGGGAAAGAGAGGGCGAATAAAACGGCAAGGGTGAAGTGGGGGAGAGGAAAACGAGAGGCAAATGGCAAATAATGTAATGCGAGAGATAGGGATTGTGATGGGTACTTGGTATGGTTGACTTGCTCTTGCGTGAGCCTCCCCGGCAACGGCGCCAGAAGTTCTTCTTGCTACCTCTTGAGCACCACGTTGGATTTCCCCGAAGAGGAGAGGATGATGCAGCAAGGTAGCGTAAGTATTTCCCTCAGTTTTTGAGAACCAAGGTATCAATCCAGTAGGAGACCATGCACAAGTCCCTCGTACCTACACAGAACGATAGCTCCTCGCAACCAATGCGATTAGGGGTTGTCAATTCCTTCACGATCACTTACGAGAGTGAGATCTGATAGAGATGATAAATAATATTTTTGGTATTTTTGGTATATAGATGCAAAGTGAAAAGTAAAAGGCAAAGTAAAAACAAAGCAAGTAATAAAGTAAATGAAGATTGATATGATGAGAATAGACCCGGGGGTCATAGGTTTCACTAGTGGCTTCTCTCAAGAGCATAGATTTTCTACGGTGGGTGAACAAATTACTGTTGAGAAATTGACAGAATTGAGCATAGTTATGAGTATATCTAGGTATGATCATGTATATAGGCATCACGTCCGAGACAATTAGATCGAAACGATTCTGCATCTACTACTATTACTCCACTCATCGGCCGCTATCCAGCATGCATCTAGAGTATTAAGTTAAAACAGAGTAACGCCTTAAGCAAGATGACATGATGTACAGGGATAAATTCATGCAATATGATAAAAACCCCATCTTGTTATCCTTGATGGCAACAATACAATACGTGCCTTGCTGCCCCTTCTGTCACTGGGAAAGGACACTGCAAGATTGAACCCAAAGCTAAGCACTTCTCCCATTGAAAGAACTACCAATCTAGTTGGCCAAACCAAACGGATAATTTGAAGAGACTGGCAAAGATAACTCAATCATACATAAAAGAATTCAGAGAAGATTCAAATATTATTCATAGATAAGATGGATCATAAACCCACAATTCATCGGTCTCAATAAACACACCGCAAAAAGAAGATTACATCGAATAGATCTCCACGAGAGAGGGGGAGAACATTGTATTGAGATCCAAAAAGAGAGAAGAAGCCATCTAGCTACTAGCTATGGACCCGAAGGTCTGAAGTAAACTACTCACACTTCATCGGAGGGGCTATGGTGTTGATGTAGAATCCCTCTGTGCTGGATGCCCCCTCCGG
>NW_021214529.1:0-1189 GCF_002162155.2 Triticum dicoccoides | reverse complement strand
CAACAATGACAGGCTATGCATCAGAATAGGATCAACGGAAAGCAGTAACATGCTACACTACTCTAATGCAAGCAGTATAGAGAAGAATAGGCGATATCTGGTGATCAAGGGGGGGGCTTGCCTGGTTGCTCTGGCAAGAGAGAGGGGTCGTCAACTCCGTAGTCGAACTGGGCAGCAGCAGCGTCGGTCTCGTAGTCTACCGGAGAGAAGAGGGGAAGAAACAATGAATACCAAGTAAACAGATGCATATCGATGCATGACATGTCAAGAAGCGATGCTAGGCGTGCCCTAACGTGGTATGAGGTGGTACTGGTTAAGGGGGAATCATCCGGGAAAGTATTCCCGGTGTTTCGCGTTTTCGGACAGATGAACCGGAGGGGGAAAGTTGCGTGTTTGGTATGTTAGAGGTGTGTGGTGGACGAACGGGCTGCGTATCCGGGTTCGTCTCGTCGTTCTGAGCAACTTTCATGTTGAAAATATTTTAATCCGAGTTACGGATTAAAAGATATGATTTTTTAAAAGATTTTATTAATTTCTGGAATTTAATTAATTAATTAATTACTTCGAAAAAAATGTATTTATGACGTCAGCATGATGTCATGCTGACGTCAGCAGTCAACAGGGTTGACTGAGTCAACCCTGACAGGTGGGTCCCGCATGTCATTCTCTGTTATCTAATTAACCTAATCAGATTTAATTAACAGTGGTTAATTAGCTTTAATTAGTGATTAGGTTAAATCTAATCTGATTTAATTAAGTTAATTAATTCTCTAATTAATTAATAAATTAATTAATATTTTAATTATTATTTTTAATATTTAGTTTTCCCTTTTTTTTTAACAGTGGGGCCGGCCCCACTGGTCAGGGACCCAGCCCAACCGGGGCGGGCGAACGGGGAGAGGCGCAGTTGAGCGCCCGAATGGGGCGCAGCGGGGGAGGCCGAGGCCACCACGACGGCCGGAGGGGCCGCAGCCACAGTGAGGGGCCGGGCTGCGAGCGGCGCCGGCGAGGCGACCGAGCGGTGGACGGGGCCGGCAGCGGCCGGAGCGGCAGGGAGGAGTGGGGCGAGCGCCGTGCGGGGCCGCGGTGGTGGTCGGGGCGGCCGCCGCGGCGAGAGGTGGTGCGGGAGTCGACGGCCGCCGTGGTGCGGCGGGGGCGTTGGCCGCGGCGTCGGCACCGGCGCGCGTCG
>NW_021214528.1:0-1044 GCF_002162155.2 Triticum dicoccoides | reverse complement strand
TTCATAATGTGAGTACCAAAAGAAGTAAAGTTGATAATGATAGTCCCACATACTTGTGGCACTGCCGCCTTGGTCACATAGGTGTCAAACGCATGAAGAAGCTCCATGCTGATGGACTTTTAGAGTCTCTTGATTATGAATCATTTGACACGTGCGAACCATGCCTTATGGGTAAAATGACCAAGACTCCGTTCTCAGGAACAATGGAGCGAGCAACCGACTTATTGGAAATCATACATACCGATGTGTGCGGTCCAATGAGTATTGAGGCTCGCGGTGGCTATCGTTATGTTCTCACCCTCACTGATGATTTAAGTAGGTATGGGTATATCTACTTAATGAAACACAAGTCTGAAACCTTTGAAAAGTTCAAGGAATTTCAGAGTGAGGTTGAAAATCAACGTGACAGGAAAATCAAGTTTCTACGATCAGATCGTGGAGGAGAATACTTGAGTCACGAGTTTGGCGCACACTTAAGAAAATGTGGAATAGTTTCACAACTCACGCCGCCTGGAACACCTCAGCATAATGGTGTGTCCGAACGTCGTAATCGCACTCTGTTAGATATGGTGCGATCTATGATGTCTCTTACCGATTTACCGCTGTCCTTTTGGGGCTATGCTTTAGAGACTGCCGCATTCACTTTAAATAGGGCTCTGTCGAAATCCGTTAAGACGACACCGTATGAATTATGGTTTGGGAAGAAACCTAAGCTGTCGTTTCTAAAAGTTTGGGGGTGCGATGCTTATGTCAAGAAACTTCAACCTGAAAAGCTCGAACCCAAATCGGAAAAATGCGTCTTCATAGGGTACCCAAAAGAAACTATTGGGTACACCTTCTACCTTAGATCCGAAGGCAAGATCTTTGTTGCCAAGAATGGGTCCTTTCTGGAGAAAGAGTTTCTCTCGAAAGAAGTAAGTGGGAGGAAAGTAGAGCTTGATGAAGTATTGCCTCTTGAACCGGAAAATGGCGCAACTCAAGAAAATGTTCCTGAGGTGCCAGCACCGACTAGAGAGGAAGTTAATGATAATGATCAAGATACTT
>NW_021214527.1:0-1280 GCF_002162155.2 Triticum dicoccoides | reverse complement strand
GAATGCCAAAACTCGGTAGAGATAGGATGGATGTAGGCAGGCCACGTGACCAGTATGCATAGACTAGTGTACATGCTCTTATTGCTGGTCTCTCTTAAGAAAGTGCATCCCTAGATGATCATGGTCTGTAAGAAATAGAAGCTAGGTCGCACTTCTCGGCACAACTTTACTCAAGGGTTAGGCTTCGTTTAGTCACCGTACATTTGCCCGTACATCTCTGTGCTTGTGCTTTCGGTGTTGGTCACTCTGCTGGCAGAGGCACATAAAATTTACATGTATAGAAAATTTCTAGCTAATGCAAATGGTAGAACAACTCTTGATTGCCGTAAAAGAAGTAAGATGTCTACACAGTGTTTTGTGCTCAACTGAGCTTATATATCTCTATCTCTACTACTTTAAAATTACTCAACGTTGCTTTTCCTACCCATCCCCGCGTTTCGCTTAGGTTTTGTCCGCTGAACTGCCTTCCTCCTCGGCCATTTTTACACTCCCCATCAAACTTCCCACCTTCTCTGCATTCTTTCGTTCTATCTGAACCGCACCAGTGGACATGGCAATGAAAATAAATCTAGGGTCCCTACCGCCGCCACCAAGCCCGTTCGACCACGACCAGCCGTCCACGCTCCGGTGCCGCCTCTTGTACGCGGTACAGATTGCAAACCCATCCGCAGACAACCTCTGATGCCCCATCGATGCTAGAGCTGAGCCACCACGTTCATCGGTGATGTCCGCCACCGGAGGTGCAAGTTCCGCCACCGCCCATCCGCGCTCTGCCTCCTCCTATTCCATCCCACACGTTGGCCACTCCGGTTGGTTCAATTGAATCTCTCATGCAGTTACTCCCACTACAATCTCGTCTCATGGTTGCCGTCGTGGCAGCTCCTGACCTGGCCGATATGTTGGCTTTGCTTTCACATGAGATTTTGTGGTCGGTGTGTTGATTGGGGTGGGTACACTTCGTTGAGTGTACTCGGTGGATGTGTTGCGCCGGGCACCGAACCAGCCCCATATGCCATGTTCATTTATCTATCCTTCCGATTGTGGTTCTCGAGTTGCTCAGTTAATGTGTTTCTACTACAATAAAGCTTCACACGCTGCTTCTGAACTATAGCAGTCCAGAAAAGCACATTTTTTTATAGTGGGGTTGTTCTTGCTGCTTGTACTAAATTTGGTTTGCAACGTTTGGGATCTTTCTTACACCGTGTGACACCTTAATTCAATGATTTTTATTTGATTTGCAAGGCACCGGTCTGCTGTAGGAGTAGTCGCTAGAATCAAAG
>NW_021214526.1:0-1840 GCF_002162155.2 Triticum dicoccoides | reverse complement strand
AACACCGCCAGTCGTGCCGGCGCCAAGTCGGCCCCATGGCAAGACCGCCGTAACGGTGCCAGACATCCCTATGCCACTGGATCCAAACATGCATATGGCACAGGATCAGAACGACGACGACGACGACGATGATACATTTGGCAACGTCGATCAGTACTTTGCCGAGCATGGGTACGATGGCGACTTCATGGGGCCTCCTTCTCAAGAACCAAACCCAACAAAAGACGTGTGCGATCTAGCTCGTACCGCGGAGAAGCCAAGTTGCAACAGGCGCCGTCTGGCGTTCAGCTCTCAGGAGACGCCTCCAGCTGCCGACTTCATCGAGCCTCAGATAGGCGAGGTGCGAAATATTATCAGCCCCAACACACTCAAGAAGGCGGTCTGTGAGCAGAACTCGGTCCCATTACAGGAGAAGAAGAAGGCACGCAAAAGAAAGACTAAGAAGGGTGCGAGCCATCCGGCACCGAGTACGATCCGTGCTCAGGACGGGCCACCTTCACCGCAGGATATCTCGAGGAGGGTGCATGTGGCGGGTAGGGCGATGCTACCACCAAATATGCTCAATGCTGCAACCGGTGCTATGCGGAGTCTGCACGACAGTGTTCTTTCTTTGGAGAAGCGGCGTCTCAGAGAGAAGGATGTGGCATACCCGGTTTTCGTGGCCAAGGTGCCAAAGGGCAAGGGCTTTGTGGATGGCAACATCGGGGGTACGATCGTCCTGCGGTTTGATGACATCTTTGCTATGTTTAACCTTCATCCGCTGGACTACACCTTCGTTCTTCTATTTTCGCTGAGTATGGAGATGCGGATCATTCGCGACAAGACCCCGGACATCGTGATAGTCGACCCCTTCTACATGCGTGCCAAGATCTTGGGCAGCGCTGGGGACCGGCAAGTCGCGAGTTCTTACCTCGAAGGCGTCATTCTGGCAAACCAAGATAAGGATAACTTCCTCGTGCCTTACTTTCCCGAGTAAGTCCTCCCCTCAACCGGCCCGTAACATATGAATTCTTACTTTTCGATCGTTTTTCTTTTAACATTCCGTGTTTTCTGCAGTGACACACGTTGCACGCTCATCCTCCTAAGCCCCAAATATTCCATGGCCACGTATTTCGACCCGGACCGTGAGTCGAACGTAGACTACACAAATGTCAAGAAGGTTCTTGATGATGTTCTCCCCGGCTACGCCCAATCTGGAGGCACCTTCACCAGGCCTATTCGTAAGTACGGCAAGCACGTGTTCTCCCACAATACGACGTTCTGCTGCGTCAAGCAGCCGCCTGGCGGTCAGAAGGGTGCCTACTACGCCATCCATCACATGCGGGCGATCGTACGAGACCATCATCAACTTCTGCTACCGAGTAAACTCCAAGATTGGGCCGCGAGCGTGTCGGCAATCCAGGATGCGGACCTCCGACAAGAATTCTTTCGCATCCAGTCGGAGTTTGCGGAAATCATCCATCAAGATGTCCTTCGTACCTCGGGGCAGTTCTACCTCAGAAATCAACCGTCCAACAGTGACATCGACACAATGCTACAAATGCAGGATGACAACGCCCGTTCTTTCATGACTCCCACGATAGACGGCGGCTTCATCCACGCTCCGGTCCCTTGAGTCGAGTTGTCTAGTTCTGAAACATCGATTGGCTCATGTTGTAATTAAACTTTAATGAACTTGTAGTATGTCTCTTTGGTTTTGAGAGTCGTTCAACTTAGATGTAATCGATGCTATTAATGTCTTGCTTTTCTCTTCCGATCGTTCTGTTGCATAATTATATATTGCTTATGTATTGTCTGTGAATTGGTACTAACGTTTCGTTTGGCTAGTGCATAGTGATGC
>NW_021214525.1:0-1520 GCF_002162155.2 Triticum dicoccoides | reverse complement strand
TTCAATCTCGTTACCGGCAAGTCACTTTACTCGTTCCGTAACACATCATCCGTGATCAACTCCTTGGTCACATTGCGCATATGATGATGTCCTACCGAGTGGGCCCAGAGATACCTCTCCGTTTACACGGAGTGACAAATCCCAGTCTCGATCCGCATAAAACAATAGATACTTTCGGAGATACCTGTAGTGCACCTTTATAGTCACCCAGTTACGTTGTGACGTTTGATACACCCAAAGCACTCCTACGGTATCCAGGAGTTACACGATCTCATGGTCAAAGGAAGAGATACTTGACATTGGCAAAGCTCTAGCAAATGAACTACACGATCTTTGTGCTATGCTTAGGATTGGGTCTCGTCCATCACATCATTCTCCTAATGATGTGATCCCGTCATCAACGACATCCAATGTCCATAGCCAGGAAACCATGACTATCTGTTGATCACAACGAGCTAGTCAACTAGAGGCTCACTAGGGACATATTGTGGTCTATGTATTCACACGTGTATTACGATTTCCGGATAATACAGTTATAGCATGAATAAAAGACAATTATGATGAACAAGGAAATATAATAATAATACTTTTATTATTGCCTCTAGGGCATATTTCCAACAGTCTCCCACTTGCACTAGAGTCAATAATCTAGTTCACATCGCCATGTGATTAACACTCACAGGTCACATCGCCATGTGACTAATACCCAAGAGTTTACTAGAGTCAGTAGTCTAGTTCACATCACTATGTGATTAACACTCAATGAGTTTTATGTTTGATCATGTTGCTTGTGAGAGAGGTTTTAGTCAACGGGTCTGAACCTTTCAGATCCGTGTGTGCTTTACAAATCTCTATGTCATCTCCTAGATGCAGCTACCACGCTCTATTTGGAGCTATTCCAAACAACTGTTCTACTTGGAGCTATTCTAAATTTTTGCTCCATTATATGTATCCGGTCTCTCTACTCAGAGCTATCCGGATAGGTGTTAAGCTTGCATCGACGTAACCCTTTACGACGAACTCTTTTACCACCTCCATAATCGAGAAAATTCCTTAGTCCACCAGTTACTAAGGATAACTTTGACCGCTGTCCTGTGAGCCATTCTTGGATCACTCTTGTACCCCTTGACTGACTCATGGCAAGGCACACTTCAGGTGCGGTACACAGCATAGCATACTGAAGAACCTACGTCTTAAGCATAGGGGACGACCTTCGTCCTTTCTCTCTATTCTGCCGTGGTCGAGCTTTAAGTCTTAACTTCGTACCTTACAACTCAGGCAAGAACTCCTTCTTTGACTGGTCCATCTTGAACACCTTCAAGATCATGTCAAGGTATGTGCTCATTTGAAAGTATTATTAAGCATTTTGATCTATCCTTATAGATCTTGATGCTCAATGTTCAAGTAGCTTAATCCAGGCTTTCCATTGAAAAACACTTTCAAAATAACCCTATATGCTTTCCAGAAATTCTACGTCATTTCTGATCAACAATATGTCAACAACATATACTCATCAGAAA
>NW_021214524.1:0-1019 GCF_002162155.2 Triticum dicoccoides | reverse complement strand
ATTGGTTTAGCCTCGATCCACTTGGTGAACTTGTCGACTGCCACCAGTACATGCGTGAAACCGCTTCGTCCTGTTCTCAAAGGACCGACCATGTCCAGCCCCCAAACTGCAAAAGGCCAGACGAGTGGGATGGTCTTCAAAGCTGACGCAGGCTTGTGCGACATATTCGAGTAGAACTGACATCCCTCGCACTTATCCACTATCTCTTTTGCCATCTCATTCGCCTTGGGCCAGTAAAATCCGGCTCGGTATGCTTTGGCCACGATGGTCCGAGAGGACGCATGATGACCACAGGTCCCCGAGTGAATATCATTGAGGATGAGTCGACCTTCTTCTGGTGTTATGCACTTCTGACCGACTCCAGTCGCGCTTTCTCTGTATAATTGTCCTTTGATTACGGTAAAGGCCTTAGATCGACGGACGATCTGTCGAGCCTCTTCCTCATCCTCCGGAAGCTCTTTCATCAAGATATATGCAACATACGGAATCGTCCAGTCGGGAATGACCACCAAAACCTCCATGATCAAGTCGACCACCGCTGGGATTTCAACTTCAGTCGGGTCTGTGGCGCTCTTGGGCTGCGGAGTTTCTTCAGTGAAAGGATCTTCTTTGACTGACGGAGTGTGTATATGCTCCAAGAACACACCACTCGGAATGGCTTCTCTCTTGGAACCTATCTTTGCTAGATCATCAGCTGCTTGATTTTTTAGTCGGGGTATATGATGGAGCTCCAACCCCTCGAACTTCTTTTCCAGCTTCCTCACTGCACTGCAGTATCCAGTCATGGCTGGGCTTCTCACGTCCCACTCTTTCATCACCTGATTGACCACTAAATCCGAGTCGCCATAGACCATTAGGCGACGGACGCCGAGTGAAATGGCCATGCGCAACCCATATAGGAGGGCCTCATATTCTGCCTCATTGTTGGAGGAATCAAAGTGAATCTGGAGCACATATCTGAGCTTATCTCCTCTGGGGGAAACCAGGACAACCCCAGCACCGGAACCATTCAACATCTT
>NW_021214523.1:0-753 GCF_002162155.2 Triticum dicoccoides | reverse complement strand
CAGCACGATTAATTAACAGCAGAGGAAAAAACAGTAGAGTACCAATTTGATCCAGTGCAGAGGACGATCACGATCTGATCCAGTGCAGAGAACAAACACATTTAGAGCTATGCTGATTTACCTATAGATTCAACCAAGTGCTTGGCGTCCTCGTCCGCTAACTGCCGCGCCCCCTCTAGTGACCTATTCAAGATCGATGTATCGGTTTTATGATTGAAGATCTCAATTCTTGTTGTGCTTGAAGATATTTGAGTTGTTTGCTCAAAAAAATCGACTCTATGTCAGTACCAAATACGAATAACGGACCTTATATTTTCCCACAACAAATGAATGAACTTTGATAAGCAGGATGCAGGGAATCACAAGTCCTTTAGGAATATATTGCTACTGACCGAAACTGGAACTCAATGTGTGCCACTGGGTGGTACAAAAGGGAATTACAAATCCAGTTTCTGAATTTACCAAAGTTCCTGGAGGAGGGGCAGGACGGGCTCCTCGTCGGGGTCGACGCCGCCGCCGGTCGAGGAGGAGGCGAGGGGCTTGGAGGAGTCGGAGGAGACGGCGAGCGGGGGACTCGGGCACATTCGCCGCCATATGTAGGCGTGCGAGGGGCGGTAGTAGCCGAAGCACGAGGCGGTGGCGGCGGACGGACGGCGAGGTCGGTGAAGAGAACAGCGACGGCGCCGCAACGAAGCCGTGTGGGCTAGCGAGGGCGCGGGGGTGGAGTTCGGCAGGGGCGCCGCAACAAGTCAG
>NW_021214522.1:0-684 GCF_002162155.2 Triticum dicoccoides | reverse complement strand
CCCAACTGCAGCTCCTCCATAGCCGACGCCTCCGCGACCTCGCCGTCGCCGACAGCCTTCCCGCATCGTTCCCTGCCCTGCGCCGCCTCTACCCCAGTCCGGGCACGGGGTGCAAGACGACGACCGCGGCCGCCGGCCTCCCCACGACCAACCGAGGCGCCCAGGAGGCCTCCCCGATGACCAATCGAGCCATCCCTTTGACGCTGCCGCCGGCAACCCCAACCCTAACCCCAACCCCTCCGATGACCGGTCGCGCCCGCCCAGGTACCTCTCCTCCTTCCTCCTTCCTCCCTCTCCTCCTTCCCCATGGAGAAAATGATATAGCTCCTCCTACAACATGTATAGATCAATCAATTCAGTTCTAGTGCTGCTGGACTTTTGCACCATACAAAAATGTACTAGTTGAAAATCTTTACTTGAGAGAGCTTCATAAGTAGAAGGTTCCAAAGAATAAAAACCAGTACTAGCACACTAGCACAGTAGTATTGCCACCTCCCAGTAAACAGCAGGGTCTCTGATCAGCAATGTAGTTAATTAGTCAGGGCCTGAAAGCCTGCAAATGCATGTACACACAGGTAGGGAATGTAAGATGAAGCATGTACTTTACCAACTAATCTAATGGGCTAGCACAAAGTGAAAACCAAAACAATAGTTAATCAAGCAGAGGTAGATTAGATTAGATGG
>NW_021214521.1:0-1191 GCF_002162155.2 Triticum dicoccoides | reverse complement strand
TCGTGCTCACCGCAACCCCAGGAGGCCGCAGCGCCCTTCCGTTTCCCCTCTTGTGCACCGTAGCGCCGTTCCCGCCAACGCCCGAGGTCCGGCAGCCGCTGAGCTCGACGCCGGCGAGGATTACGGCCGCCCTAGCTTCTCCCGTTTGCCCTGTTAGATGCGCGCGAGCCTGGGCATTCCGTAGATGCCCTCCGCCGGCCATTTGGTCGCCGGAGCAAGAAACCCGAAGGCCTCCGCCGCCTCGGCCTCGCCGGCGACTCAACGCCGGCGGGATTGAGTCGTTTGACCAGGGGTTTGACCTCCCCTGGGTCTATGAAAGGTGGGCCCCCGCCATCAGGTGATTAGTTTAAGCTAATCACCACCTAATCTAACCCCCTGACATTGACATGTGGGCCCTAGTGCCCCTAATCTTTAATTAAACTAAACTAACCCCCCCTGTCTAACCTGTGTCACTGACGTGTGGCCCCCACACGTCAGGTTTGACTCTGGGCGACCCAGTTGACCTGCTGACCTCAGCCTTACGCCATGCTGACGCGATATTCCTTTTCTGGAATTTAGTTCATTTTATAAATATTCAGGAAATTCCAGAAATTTGTAAAAAACTTCAATAATTCATAGTAATTCAACCGTAACTCCAAATTAAATAATTTATATATGAAAAATTATCAGAAAAATTCAAGGAATCCATCTGTACCATTTTCATGCATGTTAGAACAACTTATAGATTCTGTTTAGCACAAATCATATAAATGGCATTTGAATAATCACATATGGAGTTTGAATTTGAATCTTGTATTCAAACCAACTTCATTTAATCTGTTGCTAGTTGCATTAGCTCAAAACACATTCATATTGCCATGTCATAGCATGCATCATTTTGTGCATTGCATTGATTGTGTTCTTCTTTGTTGCCGGTATCTGTTCCCTCCCGGTAGACGATGTTCCGACGTTGTGATCGTTGACACTGATGAAGACTCAATGTTATCTTCAGAAGTGCCAGGCAAGCAAAACCCCCTTGTTCATTCCGATACAATCCTACTCTCTCGCTCCTGCTCTCTTTTAATGCATTAGGACAACAACGATTCAACTGTTACTTGCTGCGGTAGCTGAACCCCTTTATCCTTTGCATGACCTGTCATTGCCACAGTAAATAGATGAAACCCACTAGCATGAGTAGGAGTTGTTTGAGCC
>NW_021214520.1:0-2293 GCF_002162155.2 Triticum dicoccoides | reverse complement strand
CAAGGTGTCAAGCCAGTGACGATGGTGATCATGACATTGCTTTGGATATGAAGATCAAAAGCACAAGATGATGATGGCCATATCATATCACTTATATTGATTGCATGTGATGTTTATCCTTTATGCATCTTATTTTTCTTAGTTCGACAGTAGCATTATAAGATGGTCTCTCACTAAATTTCAAGCTATAAGTGTTCTCCCTGAGTATGCACCATTGCTACAGTTCATCGTGCCAAGACACCACATGATGATCGGGTGTGATAAGCTCTACGTTCACATACAACGGGTGCAAGCCAGTTTTGCACATGCAGAATACTCGGGTTAAACTTGACGAGCCTAGCATATGCAGATATGGCCTCGGAACACTGAGACCGAAAGGTCGAGCGTGAATCATATAGTAGATATGATCAACACAGTGATGTTCACCATTGAAAACTACTCCATCTCACGTGATGATCGGACATGGTTTAGTTGATATGGATCACGTGATCACTTAGATGATTAGAGAGATGTCTATCTAAGTGGGAGTTCTTAAGTAATTTGATTAATTGAACTTTAATTTATCATGAACTTAGTACCTGATAGTATTTTGCATGTCTATGTTGTTGTAGATAGATGGCCCGTGTTGTTGTTCCGTTGAATTTTAATGTGTTCCTAGAGAAAGCTAAGTTGAAAGATGATGGTAGCAACTACACGGACTGGGTCCATAACTTGAGGATTATCCTCATTACTGCACTGACGAATTACGGCTTGGGAGCACCGCTAGGTGACAAACCCACTGCAGGAGCAACGCTAGATGTTGTGGACACATGGCAGAGCAAAGCTGATGACTACTCGATAGTTTAGTGTGCCATGCTTTACGGCTTATAACCGGGACTTCAACGACGTTTTGAACGTCATGGAGCATATGAGATGTTCCAGGAGTTGAAGTTAATATTTCAAGCAAATGCCCAGATTGAGAGACATGAAGTCTCCAGTAAGTTCTACAGCTGCAAAATGGAGGAGAATAGTTCTGTCAGTGAACATATACTCAGAATGTCTGGGTACCACAACCACTTGACTCAGCTGGGAGTTAATCTTCCTGATGATAGTGTTATTGACAGAGTTCTTCAATCACTGCCACCAAGCTACAAGAGCTTTGTGATGAACTATAATATGCAAGGGATGGATAAGACTATTCCCGAGCTCTTCGCAATGCTAAAGGCTACGGAGGTAGAAATCAAGAAGGAGCATCAAGTGTTGATGGTCAACAAGACCACCAGTTTCAAGAAAAAGGGTAAAGGGAAGAAGGGGAACTTCAAGAAGAATATCAAGCCAGTTGCTGCTCAAGTGAAGAAACCCAAGTCTGGACCTAAGCCTGAGACTGAGTGCTTCTACTGCAAAGGGACTGGTCACTGGAAGCGGAACTGCCCCAAGTATTTGGCGGAGAAGAAGGATGGCAAAGTGAAAGGTATATTTGTTATACATATTATTGATGTGTACCTTACTAATGCTCACAGTAGCGCCTGGGTATTTGATATTGGTTCTGTTGCTAATATTTGCAACTCGAAACAGGGGCTATGGATTAAGCGAAGATTAGCTAAGGACGAGGTGGACGATGCGCGTGGGAAATGGTTCCAAAGTCGATGTGATCACCGTCGGCACGCTACCTCTACATCTACCTTCCGGATTAGTTTTAGACCTAAATAATTGTTATTTGGTGCCAGCGTTGAGCATGAACATTATATCTGGATCTTGTTTGATGCGAGGCGGTTATTCATTTAAATCAGAGAATAATGGTTGTTCTATTTATATGAGTAATATCTTTTATGGTCATGCACCCTTGATGAGTGGTCTATTTTTACTAAATCTTGATAGTAGTGATACACATGTTCATAGTATTGAAGCCAAAAGATGTAGAGTAGATAATGATAGTGCAAATTATTTGTGGCACTCCCGTTTGGGTCATATTGGTGTAAAGTGCATGAAGAAACTCCATTCTGATGGACTTTTGGAATCACTTGATTATGAATCACTTGGTACTTGCGAACCATGCCTCATGGGCAAGATGACTAAAACTCTGTTCTCCGGAACAATGGAGCAAGCAACAAAGTTATTGGAAATCATACATACTAATGTATGTGGTCCAATGAAGATTGAGGCTCGCGGCGGATATCGTTATTTTCTCACCTTCACAGATGATTTGATCAGATATGGGTATATCTACTTAATGAAACATAAGTCTGAAACATATGAAAAGTTCAAAGAATTTCATAGTGAAGTGGAAAATCATCGTAACAAGAAAATAAAGTTT
>NW_021214519.1:0-944 GCF_002162155.2 Triticum dicoccoides | reverse complement strand
ACAACATGTTTTCTACCCTTATCTCCAGCAAGTTTATATTTGGCATTCATACGCTCAATGTTTTCCTTAGTTAACTCATGCATTTTTAAAATCAATTCAGCACGTTGTTTAGCATCAAAATTAACCTTCTCCGAAGATGGAAGAGGCAACAAATCAATAGGTGCACGAGGTAGGAAACCATACACAACTTCAAAAGGGCACATCTTAGTAGTAGAATGCAATGAACGATTATAAGCAAATTCAATATGAGGCAAGCATTCCTCCCACATTTTCTTATTATTCTTCAAAACAGCCCTAAGCATAGTAGACAACGTTCTATTGACTACTTCAGTTTGTCCATCAGTTTGGGGGTGACAAGTAGTACTAAAAAGCAGTTTAGTCCCCAACTTAGCCCATAAACATCTCCAAAACTGGCTAAGAAATTAGTATCACGATCTGAAACAATAGTATTTGGCACACCATGCAATCGAATAATTTCACGAAAGAACAAATCAGCAACATTAACAGCATCATCGCTTTTATGACATGGTATAAAGTGTGCCATTTTCGAGAATCTATCCACGACAACAAATATGCTATCCCTCCCCTTCTTTGTTCGAGGTAAACCTAAAACAAAGTCCATAGATATATCCTCCCAAGGAACACTAGGTATAGGCAAAGGCATATATAAACCATGAGGATTGAGTCGTGACTTAGCTTTTTGACATGTAGTGCAGCGAGCAATAAAACGCTCAACATCCCGTCTCATCTTTGGCCAAAAGAAATGTGTAGCAAGTACGTCCTCCGTCTTCTTCACGCCAAAATGTCCCATTAATCCTCCTCCATGCGCTTCCTGCAACAACAAAAGACGAACGGAGCTAGCTGGAATGCATAGCTTGTTAGCACGAAACACAAATCCATCGTTAACGACAAACTTGTTCCACATTCTTCCTTCTTTACAATTC
>NW_021214518.1:0-939 GCF_002162155.2 Triticum dicoccoides | reverse complement strand
AAATACGATGACCCTCGGGCTCCGGAAACCCAAGGGAAAAAGAGGCTAGGTGGCAAATGGTAAAATCAATGTTGGGCATTGCTGGAAAAGCTTTAATCAAGGCGAACTATCAAGGGGTTCCCATTATAGCCCAACCGCGTAAGGGACGCAACAATCCGGGAACATAACACCGATATGACGGAAACTAGGGCGGCAAGAGTGGAACAAAACACTAGGCGAGAGGCCGAGCCTTCCACCCTTTACCAAGTATATAGATGCATTAAGATAACATAGCAATATAATGATATCCCAACAAGTAAATAAATGTTCCAACAAGGAACGACTCCAATCTTCACCTGCAACTAACAACGCTATAAGAAGGGCTGAGCAAAGCGGTAACATAGCCAATCAACGGTTTGCTAGGACAATGGTGGGTTAGAGGTTCAATCATGCAATTGGGAGGCTAACAAGCAAATGGTAGGCATCGAAGCAGTGGCAAAGCAAAAGAGCGAGCAAACTAGCATAGCAAAGATAGTAGTGATTTCGAGGGTATGATCATCTTGCCTGCACAGTTGTCAGAGTTGACTGGATCCTCACAAGCAAACTCAACGGGCTCCTCGGTAGCGAACTCGTCTCCCGGCTCTACCCACAAGACAAACAAGCAACAAGGATACAATCAACCACGGCAAGACCAAGCAATATGATGAAATGACGATATGCTATGCGGGATGCGATGCGGGATGCAAAATGCAAGATATGACAGGAAATGCATGAACCTGGCATCAACTTGGAAAACCAAGTGTGCCACTGGATAGAGGGGGTGAAATCGCTTGAAAACGATATAAAGATCATTGAAATCGGAGTTACGGTTTGGAAATGGCAAGCGTTTTAAGATACGACACCGGTCTGCGATTTGCAGCAAGTAGGCATCTAAATGCAACGAAATGAACATGCTACAGC
>NW_021214517.1:0-1647 GCF_002162155.2 Triticum dicoccoides | reverse complement strand
GAACAAGTGAAATGTGACACAAACAAGTTGATGAATAAAAGTTCATGCCCACAAGTTCATCCAACCAAGTTTAGAATGCAAATCAAGTTCAAGACACAAATGAAAGACACATCAATCCTCTTCCTTGTCTTCGTCCTCATCATCTTCCGAAGAAGATTCTTCTGCCTCCGAAGATGAATCGTCCTCCCTCTCCTCATCACACACCGCATCATGTGAAGCTCCGACGGTGTTGGCAAGATCTTCAATGGCATCTTTATGGGAATGTGTGTGAGGAGGCACATCGAAAGACATTCCACCCACGGCGGCCGGAGGTGCACCCATGCCTCCGATGAGAAAAGCGTCTCTACTTTGATCACCTCCAATGGATGGATCCCTCGACACTTGCAAATAAGTATAGCATAGTAACTTTTAATCGTTGGTGGTGTAATTGTCCGCTCTTCCTTTCGGCGCGTCGACAATGCCCTCACCCTCCTCGTCCACCTCAAACTCATGGTCATCGAAATGGATGTCATTGGTTTGAGACCAATGCGAATTGTTGGACCCAACACCCATAGTTGACATGTATGCATCATCGTTGAGACTACAAAGTTTTTTGAACAATGCAAATAAGCTATCTATATGTGATGATGCATTGAAAAAATAACAAGAAAAGAAAAGTTGGAAAAAAAATTCACCTTGAGGGCATTTCGTCGAACACATGGTGCGCGTTGGCGGCCGGCTCAACGAGTGAGCTCGTCGGCGCTTCGGTAGCCGCCGTGGCCGTCGAACGCCCTGCAACCTTCTTTCCCCATGCCTTCGTGCTGCCGGAGCCATCCGTCGCCTTGTTCTTCTTAGCGCATGTTTTGCCCTTCTTCGGTCGCGCCGCATTGGGGACCTTCGACGGTGCTGCGGCGGCACGGGACGGCGCCGGCGCGACGCCACCCGTCGCCGTGGTCATCCGCGGTGGCAAGAAGAGGCTGCGTGCGAGGCCGGCGCTCGGCGGAGCTCCGGCGGTGGCGATGCCAACGCTCCCCGCGCTAGGGTTTTCGGCGGCGGCAGCGCCGGTGGGGGGGTCGCGGCTGTACGACGGGGTGTGCGGGGTGCCGGTGTGCGCGTCCATGGGTGGCAGGGGCGCCGGCGCGCGCGGGGCGTAGGAGGAGGAGAGGAGAGAGTGCGGAGAACGAGTGCTCGAGTGTGCCGCGAGCGGTAGCTGGCGCCTGAAATACACCGCGCGGGATAGTGCATTCGACCACGCGCCCAACTCGTTATAGCGCGCGCGCCGTTTTTGCGCGCCCGCTGGAGCGACCCGCCGCGTTACGCGCGCACTAAAACGGGCTAATTTGCCGCGCGGCACTAGTTTAACACGGTTGTTGGAGATGCTCTAAAGACCTGACGAACACGCCTATTCGTGGGAATGCAAACCCCACGAGTGAAATATGCAAGAACAAAAAACGAAGGTGCTCAAAGTTGGTATGCCAGAATGTTCGATGGAAAAATAGCGGAATACAAACCAGAAGCGGTGTACCACCCGTGTAGAAAAGAAGGCACTATATAGGACCTATACTCGGTAAGCTCCAGTATCGATCCTTATTTTCATGCTCCACTACCTCTTTTCTTACCTAACTAGATAGGAAATGCGGCTTGCCGCACCCCGACAGCAAGCTGCCG
>NW_021214516.1:0-1006 GCF_002162155.2 Triticum dicoccoides | reverse complement strand
GTCAACCACCATATAATTATACAAGGAAAAAATGCTACTTGGCACAAGTGTAAACGAGAAGCTTGAGGTAGCAGCAGATTGAAGTGATAAAGTGCAAAGGAGAAGCTTGAGCTAGTAAACAATTTCTGAATGTTATAAAGTGGGGAAAGTAAAATAAAATTCATGACTAGTCATGGCACTAGAAAAGAGATGAGATTTCACAAAACCAGAGCCAAGCATAGTCCAGAATGTCAAATTTTCAGTTAGTTAATTATTACAGTCCTTTGCTAAAAGAGATGATCCGTCCAAGAAATTTAATACTAGATGCATGCAGTCTGTTGAGGATCTTTTAGTGAATGACTAACAACAAGTAGCCGAGCTTGCCCAAGAAAGATTAGATTCAGAAGTGCTGGCTGCTGCTAGTGAATGGAGCTGACAGTTATACAGTGTCAATTGACAGTAAGTAGAGTGAGATGATCACACATTTGTGTTGAATAGTCGTGGTAGTGTAATGTTAACTAAATACAGTTGGCAGTGTATATAGTGTTACTTGACAGTGGCTTGTCCTGGATATAACTCATTTTCTAGGTTTACCTTGGGTAGATAGCCCATGAATGCGGAACAGATACTTACATTCATGCCGTGAGATAAACTTATTTTCAGGTATAAACCATGGACAATTACCCGATGATACAGTGCATTTTTCTTCAGTGTATGTCCAGTGCATTTTTCTTCTTCTTTCGTTGAGTAGCATAAATTAGACCTATCATTGTGTAAGATGCAGGAGTACTTCTTATACTCTGTGGCATTGCCATACTTAGCCAAGAGTCCCCATTTCTTATATTCTGTGAGATGCAGTCATCTTTTACTCCAGTTCTTATAGTATTTTGGAGTACATTGCCTGTTATGCTGCTTGCAAGGTTAGCATAGGTTCAGAAATGGGGACTAAAAAACAGTGATTTAATTCTCCAATTCAATTTTCATTTTCAAGTTTAAATTTGAATATCAACAGTAGTGATTTTACACC
>NW_021214515.1:0-1128 GCF_002162155.2 Triticum dicoccoides | reverse complement strand
TTTTTTAGGATCACGCGAGTATCTTGGTTTTGTTCCGATGGTTTTGTGACGAGAACATTGTTCTTGGTGCCTCCTGTCTTTAGGGGTTGTGGCAGTGTCCCGGGGAGTTGAGCTCCGAGGTGTTGTCGTCACAATTTTATCGTTGCAATTCTGGTATACTTGAGATATGTTCGCCGACATCGAAAATCTCTTTTATACAGTTCGTTGGTGAGATAACCTCGACGCCACCCAGTACTGGGGCGGGAGTTCGGGAGTATCGCCATAACTTGTATAACGGATGCTTTTCGAAGGTTGAGGTAGATGGTTTCCGAAGTTTTCCTGGTTATGTGTTGAAGGATGGATACAGCTGGATGTAGGATTTGCTAGTTTGGGTGAGATATTGTGCTTCCCCTGTATCCCCAACACCTGATTGCATAACCGGAAGGGTTCGGGAGTTTCATAGGTGGGAATTCTAGTAGCTCTAGTTCTTCTTCCACGGATATTGGTTTGAGATTGGGATTTCTTACCGATTATTCGTTCTTGATCCGTACCTTGTTGATTTATTTCTCTACCTTAATTCTTCGTGGCTTCTCAAATTATGGATATGTGACCATTTGAAGAGGAATGCATTCGTTCATTTTGTTCGGATGTGAAGACTATATGTTGCAATTTTCATTCCGTTGGATTCAGCTTCTATATTGTTGTCTATCAATGTGCTAATGGTGGTCAACCTGTTCAGGATGGCTCCTCCAACGCGCACGACTCCGAATCCTGATCCGCCTCCACCTCCGCCTCCTCCGGAAGCATGGCAAGCTGTGATGGCCGCTACTAATGCAAATACACAGTTGATCATGCAAATCCTCCAAGAGCGGAATCAAGGCAGTCAAGGGAATCAAGGCAACAATCAGCACCACTTTGCTACACTGAACCAGTTCCTTGCTAATGGCCCAAAGACGTTCAGCGGTTGTGTTGAGGCTACCGATGCTGACGATTGGCTAGTGGATCTGGGCAAGCATTTTGAATGTAGCAACGTCAGGCCTGAAGATTTCGTCAAGTTCGCTTCTTTCCAGCTCAAAGATCAGGCTGCAGAGTGGTTCCAGCAGTACAAGGATTCCAGAGGTGGACGTGTTATCACTTGGGACGATTTCC
>NW_021214514.1:0-1546 GCF_002162155.2 Triticum dicoccoides | reverse complement strand
TGGTTCCTCTTATGCACACAAGGTGTTTGATGAAATGCCCTAAGAGGGTGAAACAAACATGATATGAAGTGTTGGAGCCACACTTGAGGTTCCTCATTTATTTTTTCCTCCTCGATCGCGGTTAGCAACTTGAACCTTTCATGCATGTGTGTCATTGATAAAATATGCATGTGTGCAGTTCATTGTTTAATTTATATTATTTGTAGCTAGTTAGTTTAACAAATGCATGATGGTTAATTATATATTTTATATTATAATAATGCAGATGAATCGGCAATGGATGTACGGTAACCGACTCTCCGGCGAGTTCACTACGGGTTTGAAAGATTTCCTCGTAGTGGCTAATGCGAACAAGCAGGGGGGTTTTGTTATCTGTCCATGTGTTATCTGTAAGAATCAGAAGGGTTACTCTTCCTCAAGAGATGTTCACATGCATCTGCTTCGGCACGGTTTCATGCCAAGCTATAATTGTTGGACCAAGCATGGAGAAAGAGGGGTTATAATGGAAGAAGATGAAGAAGGGGATGATTTCATCGATGAACGCTATCTTGCTCATTTCGGTGATACTTTCATGGAGGATGCTGAAGGTGAAGGGGAAGGTGAAGAAGAGGCACGTGATGATCCCGTTGATGATCTTGGTCGGACCATTGCTGATGCACGGAGACGCTACGAAACTGAAAAGGAGAGGGAGAATTTGGATCGCATGTTAGAGGATCACAGAAAGGCGCTGTACCCCGGATGCGATGATGGTCTGAAAAAGCTGGGCTGCACACTGGATTTGCTGAAATGGAAGGCAGAGGCAGGTGTAGCTGACTCGGCATTTGAAAACTTGCTGAAAATGTTGAAGAATATGTTTCCAAAGGATAACGAGTTGCCCGCCAGTACGTACGAAGCAAAGAAGGTTGTCTGCCCTCTAGGTTTAGAGGTTCTGAAGATACATGCATGCATCAACGACTGCATCCTCTACCGCGGTGAATACGAGAATTTGAATGAATGCCCGGTATGCACTGCATTGCGTTATAAGATCAGAGGCGATGACCCTGGTGACGATGTTGAGGGCCAGAAACCCAGGAAGAGGGTTCCCGCCAAGGTGATGTGGTATGCTCCTATAATACCACGGTTGAAACGTCTGTTCAAGAACAAAGAGCATGCCAAGTTGTTGCGATGGCACAAAGAGGACCGTAAGTCGGACGGGGAGTTGAGACACACCGCAGATGGAACGCAATGGAGAAAGATCGACAGATGGTTCAAAGATTTTGCAGCTGACGCAAGGAACATAAGATTTGCTCTAAGTACGGATGGCATGAATCCTTTTGGCGAGCAGAGCTCCAGCCATAGCACCTGGCCCGTGACTCTATGCATCTACAACCTTCCTCCTTGGTTGTGCATGAAGCGGAAGTTCATTATGATGCCAGTGCTCATCCAAGGTCCGAAGCAACCCGGCAACGACATCGATGTGTACCTAAGGCCATTAGTTGATGAACTTTTACAGCTGTGGGGTGGTGTCCGTGTGTGGGATGAGCACAAACAAGAGGAATTTGACCTA
>NW_021214513.1:0-1496 GCF_002162155.2 Triticum dicoccoides | reverse complement strand
CCCTATTTAAAGTGAATGTGGTTGTCTCTAATGCCTAACCCATGAACAATAGTGGTAATTCGATAAGAGACATCATGGTACGCACCATATCCAATAGGGTGCAACCATGATGTTCGGACACACCATCACACTATGGTGTTCCAGGCGGTATTAATTGCGAAACAATTTCCACAATGTCTTAATTGTGTGCCAAAACTCGTAACTCAGATATTCATCTCTATGATCATATCATAGACATTCTATCATCTTGTCACGAAGATCTTAAACTTCACTCTGAAATTACTTGAACCATTCAATAATTCAGACTTGTGTTTCATCAAGTAAATATTCTCAACATCTACTCGAATCATCTGTGAAGTAAGATCATAACAATATTCACTGCATGCCTCAGCACTCATTGGATTGCACACATCAAAATGTGTTACTTCCAACAAATTGCTATCTTGTTCCATTTTACTGAAACGAGGCTTTCAGTCATCTCGCCCATGTGGTATGATTTGCATGTCTCAAGTGATTCAAAATCAAGTGAGTTCAAACGGTCCATTTGCATGGAGTTTCTTCATGCATATACACCAATAGACATGGTTCGCATGTCTCAAACTTTTCTAAACGAGTGAGTCCAAAGATCCATCAACATGGAGCTTCTTCATGCGTTTTATACCATTATGACTTACATGGCAGTGCCACAAGTAAGTGGTACTATCATTACTATCTTATATCTTTTGGCATGAAAATGTGTATCACTACGATCGAGATTCAATAAACCATTCCTTTAGGTGCAAGACCATTGAAGGTTTTATTCAAATAAATAGAGTAACCATTATTCTCCTTAAATGAATAACCGTATTGCGATAGACATAATCCAATTATGTCTATGCTCAACGCGAGCACCAAATGACAATTATTCAGGTTTAATACTAATCTTGATGGTAGAGGGAGCGTGCGATGTTTGATCACATCAAACTTGGAAATGCTTCCAACACATATCGTCGGCTCACCTTTAGCTAGTCTCCGTTTATTCCGTAGCTCTTTATTTCGAGTTACTAACACTTAGCAACCGAACCGGTATCTTATACACTGGTGCTACTAGGAGTACTAGTAAAGTACACATTAGCATAATGTATATCCAATATACTTCTATCGACCTTGCCAGCCTTCTCATCTACCAAGTATCTAGGGTAGTTCTGCTCCAGTGGCTGTTCCCCTTATTACAGAAGCACTTAGTCTCGGGTTTGGGTTCAACCTTGGGTTTCTTCACTAGAGCAGCAGCTGAATTGCCGTTTCATGAAGTATCCCTTTGTTCCCTTGCCCTTCTTGAAACTAGTGGTTTCACCAACCATCAACAATTGATGCTCCTTCTTGATTTCTACTTTCGCGGTGTCAAACATCATGAATATTTCAAGGATCATCATATCTATCCCTGATATGTTATAGTTCATCACGAAGCTCTAGCAGCTTGGTGGCAATGACTTTGGAGAAACATCACTATCTCATCT
>NW_021214512.1:0-1506 GCF_002162155.2 Triticum dicoccoides | reverse complement strand
AGTCCATAGAGAGAGCGACGAAGACGGCAAATCATGCCATCAGGAACTGAATACCCAGGTGGTGGCTGCATATAAACTTCCTCACGCAACTCACCATTCAGAAAGTCATTCTTAACATCAAGCTGAGACACAGACTAGTGGCGAACGTAGGCCATGACGAGAAGTGCATGAACAACGGTCATATGGCCCACAGGAGCAAAGGTATCATCGTAATCATGACCATGCTCCTGCTGAAAGCCACGAGCCACAAGACGAGCTTTATAACGCTCAAGAGAACCATAAGAGTGAGTCTTAATGTTATAGACCCACTTACAAGTGATAGGATGAACACGAGGACGAGTTGAAACCAGATCCCACGTGCCTGTGTGCTCAAGGGTCGCAATCTCCTCTCCCATGGCAAACTGCCATTCAGGATGAATAACTGCATGTCGATATGAATTCAGCTCAACAATGGTCGATCACGGGGCGGATAAGGCCGAGAACAAAGACCATAAGTCAGCTGAGAGGAGGACGACGACACATCACAAGTTGATGCCACATTAGTAGACTCATCCACAACATGTCAACGACGAGTATGGAAAGGAAAGGAGGGAAGAGGTGAAATCACTCGAGATGGAGATGGGGAATGTGTCGGTGATGAAGGTGGAGAAGAGGAAGGTATCGATGATGAAGGTGGAGAGTCATGCAATGAGGAAGGAGACGAAGCCATTGGAGAGGACGGCATCGGATCAGTAACAGCGGGACGAGGAGTAGGAATACTAGACACAGAGGGAGGTGCATCCGGAAACATAAGAAATATGTGGAAAAGGTGGAGGAGGATGGACTTTGATAGTCAAGACAAGACTCATCAAAGGCGACCGATGTTGGCTTGAACTCCGTCGGTATTTCCCCAAAGAGGAAGGGATGATGCATCACAACAACGGTAGGTATTTCCGTCAGTGATGAGACCATGGTTATCGAACCAGTAGGAGAACCACGCAACACCACGTAAACAGCTCATGCACACAAAGAACACATACTTGCAACCTGACGTAAGAGAGAGGTTGTCAATCCCTCACGGGTAAAAAGGTAGATAAAATTGTAGTAGATTGGATAAATAGATCTGGCGGGAATGCGAGATAAAATAAATTACTAAAAATTGCAGCAAGGTACTTTTGTATTTTTTGTTTAATAGATCTGAAAATAAAAGCAAATAAAAATGGATCGCAAAGGCAAATATATTAAAGAAGAGACCCGGGGGGCGTAGGTTTCACTAGTGGCTTCTCTCGAGAAAAATAGCAAACGGTGGGAAAACAATTATTGCTGGGCAATTGATAGAACTTCAAATACTCATGACGATATCCAGGGAATGATCATTATATAGGCATCATGTGCAAGATTAGTAGACCGACACCTGCCTTCATCTACTATTATTACTCCACACATCGGCCGCTATCCAACATGCATCTAGTGTATTAAGTTCATGGAGAAACAAAGTAATGCAATAAGAACGATGACATGATGTAG
>NW_021214511.1:0-1118 GCF_002162155.2 Triticum dicoccoides | reverse complement strand
GGAGTTACAAGTGATGATTTCAGGACTTTGAAGCCACCATAATGGGTGCATGAAGCCTTGGACGAAATATACAAGATGCCACTTCATAAATTTCGTCCCGAGGCTATTTTAGGTGCTGCGTCACCTTATTATTGGGCCAGGCCCATGTAATTTCGAAATACATAAGTATAGGCTATTTTTAGAGTCCGTATGTGTGGGGAAACAAGAGATAGGGTTGATTTCGGACTCCTCCACCAAGGGCCACGAAATTCCCCCCTCTTCCTCCATATATACAGCCCTTAGGGCATTGTTTAGACTTTGGGTTTTGTTTAGATTAAAAGTTCGCCATAGCTGCAACTTCGCGTACTTCGTTTGTGTTCAACGACCAGACAAAGGCGTCACAGAACCCCACCTTGATCAATAAAGCTTTCATCTTATATTCGCAATATCCAGATTGCAATCTTAGTTTCTTGCTTGTTCTTCGTTTGCTCGCAGGAAAAAGACCCTCGTGGTCAGGTTGATCGTGCTCCGGCGTGGTCAATAACCTCTCGGAGTTGGTTTAGCGATTGCTAAGGCGCGACGTCCTCGCACGTTCGTAGTCGGATCGTCAAAGTCGACTTCCACCAAAGCGAAATCCACCATCTCATCGAAAGACGGGACACCTTTGCCTCTATCAAGTGGTATCAGAGCCACCACCTCAGGTATATATTCGTAATGGTAGGCCTGCACCACCACCTCAGGTACGAGATGATGTCCATATTCCTAAACTGAAATTGAATATTCCACCATTTGAGGGTAGATATGTTCCTGATATATATCTTACTTGGGAGTTAGAAACTGAACAACGATTTACATGTTTACAATATCCTGAGGAGAGACGAGTTGCTGCTGCTGTTTGTGCTTTCACTAGTTTTGCATGTGTATGGTGGTCTGAACATTGTAGATTATATCCTATTCCAACTACTTGGGCTGCTTTGAAAACTGCTATGCGTACGCGTTGGGTTCCACCATATTATCAACGTGAATTGCTTCAAAAATTGCAGCGTTTAAGACAAGGGAAAAATTCTGTAGAAGAATATTATCAGGAATTACAAACTGGCATGATTAGATGTGGTATTGTTGAGGAGAATGAAGCTATG
>NW_021214510.1:0-1759 GCF_002162155.2 Triticum dicoccoides | reverse complement strand
ATACCACTTGATAGAGGCGGAGGTGTCCCGTCTTTCGATGAGATGGTGGATTTCGCTTTGGTGGAAGTCGACTTTGACGATCCGACTACGAACGTGCGAGGACGTCGCGCCTTAGCAATCGCTAAACCAACTCCGAGAGGTTATTGACCACGCCGGAGCACGATCAACCTGACCACGAGGGTCTGTTTCCTGCGAGCAAACGAAGAACAAGCAAGAAACTAAGATTGCAATCTGGATATTGCGAATATAAGATGAAAGCTTTATTGATCAAGGTGGGGTTCTGTGACGCCTTTGTCTGGTCGTTGAACACAAACGAAGTACGCGAAGTTGCAGCTATGGCAAACTTTTAATCTAAACAAAACCCAAAGTCTAAACGATGCCCTAAGGGCTGTATATATGGAGGAAGAGGGGGGAATTTCGTGGCCCTTGGTGGAGGGGTCCGAAATCAACCCTATCTCTTGTTTCCCCACACATACAGACTCTAAAAATAGCCTATACTTATGTATTTCGAAATTACATGGGCCTGGCCCAATAATAAGGTGACACAGCACCTAAAATAGCCTCGGGACGAAATTTATGAAGTGGTATCTTGTATATTTCGTCCAAGGCTTCATGCACCCATTATGGTGGCTTCAAAGTCCTGAAATCATCACTTGTAACTCCGTTCTTGTTCACCTTGCGCATGCCATCATCTCCATGCTTGTTCTTGCTCCAATGTTCATCCTTCTCCAAGCTAGGCCCTTCATTTGTAAGCAAAACAAATGTATCCAATTTAGGCAGCATCATATTCTCATGAACACTAGAATCATTACCAAGAAACGAAAGTACCTGGTAATTTAGTTGGCGTGCACGAGCTCTAGTAATTGGTCCAGTATGTATAGCAGCAGGGGCTGTGGGTGTAACAATTGTATTGATGTCCTCATCAATCCATCTAGTAGTTTTTCCTTGGGATTTGTTTAGTTAAAAGTTAGCCATTGCAACTTCGTGTACTTCGTTTGTGTCCAACGACCAGACCAAGACCGCTTACGGATCCCCACCTTTATCTATCAATACTTCATATATACTCACAATATTCAGATTGCTTTTATCATATTCTTGCTTGTTCTTCGATTGCTTGCAGGAATAGACCTTCGTGGTCAGGTTGATCGTGTTCCGGCGTGGTCAATAACCTCTCGGAGTTGGTTTAGCGATTGCTAAGGCAGAACGTCGTTGCACGTTTGTAGTCGGATCGTCAAAGTCGTCTCCACCAAATCGATAGTTATCATCTCATCGAAAGATCGGGACACCCCGCCTCTATCACATGCGCACGGGGGCTTCAGGACCGCCAGCCTGGGAGGCCCATGGGCACGGGGTCGGAGAGGCCCGTGCGCATGGGGTTGCCTGGGAGCTGCTGCCTTCTTCTTGGCGCTTCCTTCTCCGCTTCCAGGCTTCCCTCTTGGATGGTGTAGATGTTCTCTTCTTCTTGGACTCCTCCTCGATGAATGTGTAACTCCGCTCACACCTATGTATGCATACGAGAGAGGGGTCAAGTAGTATACCATCCTCGAGAGGTACAAGTGGACACGTGTAAAGGAGATGATTCACCTTTGTATGTATGAAGTAGATGTGGCACGTGTTACTTGCCAAATGGACTCTTGACATGGTGATTTCCATAGGATGCTCCGCATCAAGGAGTACTTGTTTTTTGAACACATGTTAATCAAAGGTCTATCGCGTTACTTTTTGATAAAAAAATTAGAACACATGGTAATTTGCTTGA
>NW_021214509.1:9799-12297 GCF_002162155.2 Triticum dicoccoides | reverse complement strand
CTTTGGAGTTATTGGTCTATAGTTTCATTCTAAGTCTATTGCTTATTGAATCATTATTCGAACATTGATAGTGCTACCTAGTACAGATTTTTGGGTGCACCTTTATATCATTGTTCAATTGTGTATGTTTTCCTCGAGCCTACATCATTATATCATTTGATCTGTCTAATGTCATCTTCTTGTTCACATTATTGTGGAAATCTATCCATTTGGAATTCTCGATGAATTGTCGCGGAGCCCATCAGCCACCTCCTCATCCCCTCCTTGGTTTAATGACGAACTATTGTTTCAGGAACCCGCTCCCCTAGTTCATTTCTCGAGAATCTTGCAAGGTCATTTCATCGATTTGTGTTGCACCTTTTCTTCTCGGACATCCTGAGTCTGAGGTATCATGACACCAATCGGATTTGAATCTCGGCCAGATATGATGGTTGGGACAACTTTCCAGGAGTTATGATGTTGGTCCTTTGATGACCCGGTAATGTGATGTCATGCCTAGCACCTCTGGCTGGAGGACCTATAATTATAATTTATTTTGCTAGGATAACCATTCTTCCAGGAGGAAATTGTAAGACTTATTTTATAAGTTGTTCCTGATGGATCCTTTGTGTATCCAAAGTCTTACCTTTACTTGACGACCATGTACAGGCTATCCCGAAGCATGACTGTGGTACTTCGAACACCATTAAGAACATTTGAAGCCCAATGCTAAATGTTTCTTGCTCAATTATCCAAACACCATTGTATGGGTAATGTCATGAAATTTCTCTCCCCTCACCTAGAGGGTTTTCTACATAATATCCTATCATGGTTATCATGCTCTGCTTGTCCTTGGGAAGGATATACCCCTGAAATATGTGTTTAAACACATTTTCCTTTCCATTGTTCTGTTTAATCTGATAATCATACTATCCTTTCCATTGTATTGTTTAACCTTTCTAGTAGTCTGACTTAACTAAGCAGTGACATTTCCCTGCTTAGGTAAGCACCTTGTTGTACCACTCTGTCAGTAAGACCCTGTTACTATTGTTGATGACATTCCGGTAGCCACCAATGGACGAGAACTTTGCCTATTGGCCCACCTCGTTCAACGAGCAGGAAAATGGTTCTCTTCGTCCCTCACCCTTGTTACCGACGTTGTTGCCAACATAACTGGCAGGCTACCCTTGGACATGCCTTGCTGTCATGACCGTGCAAGATGTCACCGTTCCTCCTACTTTTAATCCACATGGTGGGCCCATAACCCACAGTTCCACAGGATCGAAACTTGACTCTCCTGCACCCCCTGTTCCCAAGGTTCTTCCTCGCATGTGGCCTCGTATGTAATTCAGGAGCCACCTTCTGAGAGATCATCAAATTTGTTACCGGACACAATACTTATTCCCGATTGCTTTGAGCCCCATTCGAGCCCTGTTTCAGGCATCGAACAATTGCTTGCCCGCTCGAAACTTCCCATGGTACCTCCTTACTTTGTTCTTGATATTTTTGTAAGTTTCAACTCGAGAGTTACTTTCGCCACCTTCCTCGATGTTATCGACCACATAGTTGACCTTGCAGAGGTCTGTTCTCCCGGTATGCCCACCCTTTATTCTTTCGTAAGTACGATGGAGTTCTTGAAGAAAGGACGTCGACTTCATCATGATGACCTGAAGCAGAGAAATCAAGACATCAATGTATTGGACCAGCCTCTTCGAGAAGAGCAACCAAGGCCGAGAAGATTCGTTAGAATTTCGTAACCAGACCTTTCCCCGTCATCCACCTCTTAAATCTTGGGACGAGATTTCTTGTAGTGGAGGAGAATTGTGATGCCCGAATAATTAAGCTACAGTAACCCTTCGCCAATGATGCCACGTCACCTCGATTATTGTGGCTAATCTCGCGTTAGTTCGAAACCTATTCAAATTCAAATTCAAAATCAAGCAAACAATAAAATATTTTCAAATATTAAAATTGAAATGTTGGGGTGTTGCCAAATAATGCATAGGTAATTATTGTGGAGAAACCACAATTTTATAAAAAGTTTAAGTGCACTAAAATATTTAAAACAGCAACAAAACATTTAACTAACTACCCTTTTCAATTTGATAAAATATTAAACTATTTGTTTTATTGCCAAAAACTTATGGGGCAGTGGCATACTTACTAAAACTAAATTAGGAACCAGTGGTGTAGTTTATAAAACCAAATTCAAAAGGAAACTAAAATAAAAATAGTAAAACAGAAATATAAAATAAAACAAAAATAAATAAAAGAGAAAGCACTCACCCCCCCGGGGCTCCAGCCCAGCAGGCCACCGGCCCAACTGGGCCACGACCCACCAGGCCGGCCCAACCGGCCACCCCTCACTCCCCATATCCCCCACTCCCGAAACCCTAGCCCCACCCCCACCCACTCCCCCCATGTCGCCCCACTCGCCCCCCACTCCCCCTCATCATTCTGGATCTGGATCGGGATCCCGATCCCATCGCCCCCACCGCTCGTTGCCGCCGAACGCCGGC
>NW_021214509.1:3971-4890 GCF_002162155.2 Triticum dicoccoides | reverse complement strand
AACTATATTGCCCTTCCAATGAAGCGTGAGTAGTTTACCACAGACCTACGGGTCCATAGCTAGTAGCTAGATGGCTTCTTCTCTCTCTTTGATTCTCAATACCATGTTCTCCTCGATGTTCTTGGAGATCTATTCGATGTAATACTTTTTTGCAGTGTGTTTGCCGAGATCCGATGAATTGTGGATTTATGATCAACTTATTTGTGAATATTATTTGAATCTTCTCTATATTCTTATATGCATGATTTGATATCTTTGCAATTCTCTTCGAACTATCGGTTTGGTTTTGCCAACTAGATTGGTTTTTCTCGCAATGGGTCAATCTTACGGTGTCCTTTCCCAGTGGCAGTAGGGGCAGCAAGGCATGTATTGTATTGTTGCCATCAAGGATAAAAATATGGGGTTTTCATCATATTGCTTGAGTTAATTCCTCTACATCATGTTATCTTACTTAATGCGTTATTCTATTCTTCATGAACTTAATACTCTAGATGCAGGCATGAGTCGGTCAATGTGTGGAGTAATAGTAGTAGATGCAGAATCGTTTCGGTCTACTTGACATAGACGTGATGCCTATATTCATGATCATTGCCTTAGATATCGTCATAACTTTGCGCTTTTCTATCAATTGCTCGGCAGTAATCTGTTCACCCACCATATTATTTGCTATCTTGAGAGAAGCCTCTAGTGAAACCTATGGTCCCCGGGTCTATTTTCCATCATATTAGTTTCCGATGTTCTATTTTCCATCACATTAGTTTCGGATCTACTATTTTGCAATCTTTTACTTTCCGATCTATAAAACAAAAATACCAAAAATATTTACTTTATCGTTTATCTATCTCTATCATATCTCACTTTTGCAAGTAAATGTGAAAGGATTGATAACCCCTTTATCGCTTTGGGTGCAAGTTGTTTG
>NW_021214509.1:0-2866 GCF_002162155.2 Triticum dicoccoides | reverse complement strand
AGATCCAATTATGATGAGCCAATTGCTAGTGAGTTGAATGCACTAGATTATCTTTATGAGGTTTTGCTTGAAATTCGTGAATCTGAAAAGTGTGATGGAGTTTTGAAAGAAGAAAATTATAAAGTGATTCACGATAGTGTGTTGGATGAAAAGCATGATTGCAATGATGTTATTATAATTTCCAATGATGTCAATTGTGTTAATATGCAAAACCCTAAGCTTGGGGATGCTAGTTTTTCTATGTCCACTATTTGTTGCAATGATCATGATTGGGGTGATTCTTCTTATGATCTTGAAAATTTATTTAAGCCCCATGATGAATATGAGATTGATAATAGTGTTTGCAATAATATTGAAAGTGTGTTTGGAAGAGTGTCAACTTTAGATCCCACATATTTGGAGAATGTTCAATCTTATGAAATTTTTGGTAAAAGTGGGTATGGAGAGGTCATGACTTTAGTTAATGTAATCCCACTATTTTGGAAGAGTGTCAACTTTGCATGCATGTGGATCATGTTGAGAATATGTTATGTGATAGCTATTTTGTTGAATTTTCTTATGATCCTACATGTAATTATTATGAGAGAGGAAAATATGGTTGTAGAAATTTTCATGTTGCTAAATTACCTCTCTTCATGTTGAGATTGCTATCGTCTCTTTCTTCTTCCTTGCATATGCTAGTTTTTGCTTGCCATGATAATTTACCTATGCATAGGAAGTATGTTATACTTAAGTGTGTTTGTCACATGTTTTATGATGCTCTCTTTGTGCTTCAATTCTTCTCTTTTATGTGAGCATCATTGGAATTATCAATGCCTAGCTAAGGGCATTAAACAATAGCGCTTGTTGGGAGGCAACCCAATTTTATTTTTTGTTCTTGCTTTTTGTTCCTATTTTGCAATAAATAATTCATCTAGCTTATTGTTTTTTATGTCAATATTAAACTTTTGTTTTGAATCTTATGGGTCTGAAAATTCATGCCACAAAAAAGAAAATTACATGGATAAATATGTTAGGTAGCATTCCACATCAGAAATTCTATTTTTATCATTTGCCTACTCGAGGACGAGCAGGAATTAAGCTTGGGAATGCTTGATATGTCTCCAACGTATCTACAATTTTTGATTGTTCCATGCTATTGTATTATCTGTTTTGATGTTTTATATGCATTAATATGTTATTTTATATTATTTTTGGGACTAACCTATTACCCTAGAGCCCAGTGCTAGTTCCTATTTTTGAGTTTTGCAGAAAAGGAATACCAAATCGAGTCCAAATGGAATGAAACCTTCGCGATGCTTTTTCTTGGACTAGAAGACAACCACGAGACTTGGAGATGAAGTCGGAGGAGCCACGAGGCGGCCATAAGGACGGAGGGCCCGCCCAGGGGGTAGGGCGTGGCCCCACCCTTGTGCCCCCCCCGGTGACCCTCCTGACCTAACTCTTTCGCCTATATATTCCCATATATCCCCAAACCACCAGAAGCATCCATGAAAACACTTTTTTGCTGCCGCAACCTTCTGTACCCGCGAGATCCCATCTAGGGACCTTTTCCGGCACCCTGCCGGAGGGGATTCGATCATGGAGGGCTTCTACATCAACTCTATTGCCCTTCCGATGAAGCGTGAGTATTTTATCACAGACCTACGGGTCCATAGCTAGTAGCTAGATGGCTTCTCCTCTCTCTCTTTAATTCTCAATACCATGTTCTCCTGGATGTTCTTGAAGATCTATTGGATGTAATACTTTTTTTTGATGTGGGTTTGTTGAGATCTGATGAATTGTGGATTTATGATCAGCTTATCTATGAATATTATTTTAATCTTCTCTGAATTCTTATATGCGTGATTTGATATCTTTATAATTCTCTTCGAACTATTGGTTTGGTTTGCCAACTAGATTGGTTTTTCTTGCAAGAAGTGCTTAGCTTTGGGTGCAATCTTGCGGTGTCCTTTCCCAGTGTCAGTAGGGGCAGCAAGGCACATATTGTATTGTTGCCATGGAGGATAAAAAGATGGGGTTTTCATCATATTGCTTGAGTTAATTCCTCTACATCATGTCATCTTACTTAATGCGTTACTATGTTCTTCATGAACTTAATACTCTAGATGTAGGCAGGAGTCGGTCGATGTGTGGAGTAATAGTAGTAGATGCAGAATCATTTCGGTCTACTTGACACAGACATGCTGCCTATATTCATAATCATTGCCTTAGATATCGTCATAACTTTGCGCTTTTCTATCAATTGCTCAGATGTAATTTGTTCACCCACTATATTATTTGCTATCTTGAGAGAAGCCTCTATAGTGAAACCTATGGTCCCCGGGTCTATTTTCCATGATATTAGTTTCAGATCTTCTATTTTCCATCATATTAGTTTTCGATCTACTATTTTGCAATCTTTTATTTTCCGATCTATAAAACAAAAATACAAATATACTTTATCATTTATCTATCTCTATCAGATCTCACTTTTGCAAGGAACTATGAAGGGATTGACAACCCTTTATCGCGTTGGATGCAAGTTGTTTGATTGTTTGTGCAGGTATTCGGTGATTTGTATGTTATCTCCTACTGGATTGATACCTTGGTTCTCAAACTGAGGGAAATACTTATCTCTACTTTGCTGCATCACCCTTTCCTCTTCAAGGGAAAAACCAACGCAAGCTCAAGATGTAGCAGTAACCATGAAGGGATTGACAACCCCTTTATCGCGTTGGGTGCAAGTATTTGTTTGTTTATGTAGGTGCTACGATTGGAGACTTGTGTGTTCCTCCTACTGGATTGATATCTTGGTTCTCAAACTAAGGGAAATACTTATCTCTACTTTGTTGCATCACCCTTTCCACTTCAAGGGAAAAACCAA
>NW_021214508.1:0-1007 GCF_002162155.2 Triticum dicoccoides | reverse complement strand
AAGTTTCATGATCAATATCATAAGCTTCCACTTCAATTGGTGTAGGTGCCACAGGAACAATCTTCCTGTGCCCTGCCACACACTAGTTGAAGAGACGGTTCAATAACCTCATCAAGTCTCCACCATCCTCCCACTCAACTCTTTCGAGAGAAACCTTTCCTCGAGAAAGGACCCGATTCAAGAAACAATCCATATTGCTTTCGGATCTGAATTAGAAGGTATACCCAACTGTTTTGGGTTTCCTATGAAGATGCATTTTATCCGCTTTGGGTTCGAGCTTATCAACCTGAAACTTTTTCATATAAGCGTCGCAGCCCCAAACTTTTAAGAAACGACAACTTAGGTTTCTCTAAACCATAATTCATACGGTGTCATCTCATCGGAATTACGTGGTGCCCTATTTAAAGTGAATGTGGTTGTCTCTAATGCCTAACCCATGAACAATAGTGGTAATTCGATAAGAGACATCATGGTACGCACCATATCCAATAGGGTGCAACTATGATGTTCGGACATACCATCACACTATGGTGTTCCAGGCGGTATTAATTGTGAAACAATTTCCACAATGTCTTAATTGTGTGCCAAAACTCGTAACTCAGATATTCATCTCTATGATCGTATCATACACATTTTATCCTCTTGTCACAATGATCTTCTACTTCACTCTGAAATTACTTGAACCATTCAATAATTCAGACTTGTGTTTCATCAAGTAAATATTCTCAACATCTACTCGAATCATCTGTGAAGTAAGAACATAACGATATTCACTGCATGCCTCAGCACTCATTGGACTGCACACATCAAAATGTGTTACTTCCAATAAGTTGCTATCTTGTTCCATCTTATTGAAACCGAGGCTTTTCAGTCATCTTGCCTATGTGGTATGATTTGCATATCTCAAGTGATTCAAAATCAAGTGAGTCTGAACGGTCCATTTGCATGGAGTTTCTTCATGCATATACACCAATAGACATGGTTCGCATGTCTCAAACTTTTCAAAA
>NW_021214507.1:0-1897 GCF_002162155.2 Triticum dicoccoides | reverse complement strand
TGACCACGTTCATTGCAAAGTTCACAAGTACGGCTAAGAAAATTTAAATTTTCAGCACAAACATCTAGCCTTTCTTGCAACCATTTAGTTTCTAAATACTTATGCCTCTTGCAAAATCTATCTTCTCTATTTGGTATGTATAAGAGATATTTTCATCATGACTAGTGCAATCATCATTAGTACCATGGATATTCAAGGAGTTCATACTAACAACATTGCAAGCATGCTCATCGTTCAAAGATTTAGTGCCAAACATTTTAATGCATTCTTCTTCTAGCACTTGAGCACAATTACCGGAATCCTTATTTTCATGATAGATATTAAAAAGATGAAGCATATGAGGTACCTTAAATCCATATTTTTTTGTAATTTTCTTTTATAAACTAACCTAGTGATAAAACAAGAAACTAAAAGATTCGATTGCAAGATCTAAAGATATACCTTCAAGCGCTAACCTCCCCGGCGACGGCGCCAGAAAAGAGCTTGATGTCTACTACACAACCTTCTTCTTATAGACGTTGTTGGGCCTCAAAGTGCAGAGGTTTGTAGGACAGCAGCAAATTTCCCTCAAGTGGATGACCTAAGGTTTATCAATCCGTGGGAGGCGTAGGATGAAGATGGTCTCTCTCAAGCAACCCTGCAACCAAATAACAAAGAGTCTCTTGTGTCCCCAACACACCCAATACAATGGTAAATTGTATAGGTGCACTAGTTCGGCGAAGAGATGGTGATACAACTGCAATATGGAAGGTAGATAATGGTTTTTGTGATCTGAAAATATAAAAACAGCAAGGTAACTAACGATAAGAGTGAGCACAAACGGTATTGCAATGTGTTGAAACAAGGCCTAGGGTTCATACTTTCACTAGTGCAAGTTCTCTCAACAATAATAACATAATTGGATCATATAACTATCCCTCAACATGCAACAAAGAGTCACTCCAAAGTCACTAATAGCGGAGAACAAACAAAGAGATTATGGTAGGGTATGAAACCACCTCAAAGTTATTCTTTCTGATCGATCTATTCAAGAGTCCGTAGTAGAATAACATGAAGCTATTCTTTCCGTTCGATCTATCATAGAGTTCGTACTAGAATAACACCTTAAGACACAAATCAACCAAAACCCTAATGTCACCTAGATACTCCAATGTCACCTCAAGTATCCGTGGGTATGATTATACGATATGCATCACACAATCTCAGATTCATCTATTCAAACCAACACAAAGTACTTCAAAGAGTGCCCCAAAGTTTCTACCGGAGAGTCAAGACGAAAACGTGTGCCAACCCCTATGCATAGGTTCATGGGCGGAACCCGCAAGTTGATCACCAAAACATACATCAAGTGAATCAATAGAATACCCCATTGTCACCACGGGTATCCCACGCAAGACATACATCAAGTGTTCTCAAATCCTTAAAGACTCAATCCGATAAGATAACTTCAAAGGGAAAACTCGATCCATTACAAAAGAGTAGAGGGGGGAGAAACATTATAAGATCCAACTATAATAGCAAAGCTCACGATACATCAAGATCGTACCACCTCAAGAACACGAGAGAGAGAGAGAGAGAGAGAGAGAGATCAAACACATAGCTACTGGTACATACCCTCAGCCCCGAGGGAGAACTACTCCCTCCTCGTCATGGAGAGCACCGGGATGATGAAGATGGCCACCGGAGAGGTATTCCCCCCCTCCGGCAGGGTGCCAGAACGGGTCTAGATTGGTTTTCAATGGCTACAGAGGCTTATGGCGGCGGAACTCCCAATCTATTCTGCTCCCCGAAGTTTTTAGGGTATATGGACATATATAGGTGAAAGAAGTCGGTCAAGGGATCTCCGGGCTGTCCACGAGGCAGGGGGGCACGCCCAGGGGGGTGGGCGCCCCCCCCC
>NW_021214506.1:0-892 GCF_002162155.2 Triticum dicoccoides | reverse complement strand
CACCGAGCGGAGCTCGCCGTCATCGTCGCCGTACCCATGGCCACCACCACCCCCTCTCCTCCCCGACGTGCTCCTGAGCTCCGCAGTGCCTCCCTCGACCTCCCCGTCGGCTCACGCGACCGGAGAAGCCCCGAAGCGCCGTCCCGACGCTTTTCCCCTCCTCGGCCACCGAGGACCGCCGCTGTCGATTCGCCGCCTCCGACGCCTCCCCGAGCTCCCCGAGACCGCCGACGAACTCCCCGTGAGCTCCTCTTCTCTTCCCCTCACTCCCCGCACCTGATTTCGTTCCCTAGCTCCTTCTTCCACCACGGCCGAAGCTCGCCGCCGCCGTGCCTCGTCGCCGTCGTGGCCAGAGCCACTGGAGCTCCCACCTGAGTGCACCATCATGCTCAGAACGTCTCCACAAGCCCGTAGCACGCCCCAGCTCGCCTTCATGTGCCCCCTAGCTCTCGCTCGCGTCTCGCCCGAACTCCGGCCGCCGCCGCGAGCTCCGTTCCGACGAGCCCCGGCGTCCCCGCAGCCTCCCACCTACCCCATCAGATGCGGGAGAGCCCGGGCTACGCCCCGGTGCCCTCAGCGCGCGAATCCGATGCCCCTAGCGCAAGTCCGGCGTGCCCCGCCGTGCTCTGTGGTCACCGCCGGCCAAACTCCGGCGGGCCGATGTGGCCACTTAGTTAGGGGCTAATCACCCTATGAGCCACTGCCATGTGGGCCCCTGCGCCTAATTAGGATTAGTATATCTTTCTGTTTAGTTTAGTCTAATTGCAGTGGCCCCACGCGTCAGTTTTGACCGTGCTGACGTGGCCGTTGACTGGGCCCACCCGTCAGCGGCACTAAGCAGCCCCAGTCACTGACCAGTGGACCCCACTGGTCAGGTTTGACCAGCAGCAGC
>NW_021214505.1:0-2296 GCF_002162155.2 Triticum dicoccoides | reverse complement strand
CAAGACATAGCGTCTTGCATAGCATGGGATAAGCTAGTCGAATTGGAAAAGATGAAAAATACACGTTAAAATAGTTGAAGTCGTGCTTAATTACGAAAAAACTATTGTCGTCGTTGTGTACCGTATGAACATCGAAGGTCTCCTCGAGCTTAATGCTGAAGCGTCGATCTTCGTCCAGCTAAATGAACCTGTCGCACATACCTCGGTCGTCGTGGCACCAGTCGCACTCCACTGGGCGGTTTTCGTCGTCCGAGTACGGCATTTCCGGCCTAAGTTCATAATTCAAATATAAAATATATGTATTAAAAAACCTAAATTAGATCATTATTATTAATCACGGGTTGACTATCGGTGATGGTACGTAGCTCGTCCTTTCATTCCCGAGTGCATTATTACAACAAATTGTCTAGCACATGGGAATGAAGGAGAAGCTACCCCCACGACGGCGTGTATGATGGAGGGGGCTCCTAGCTCTTCAATTTTAGCATTCAAAGTAGGAGTACTTTTCCAATATGAGCATTCAATAAGCAAAACCAAATCGTAAAATAAAGTAGTATTCAAATTAGCATGCATTCAATTATAACCAAAAGTACATCATCTCTTATGTCCGTACATTGTCGAATACTCCTCGAATACTATCATACATATAGCATCGCTAATTAATACAGCTAGAACCGTAGTGCCCGACGGGTATCGTCGTGAGCGGTGGACACCCAAAGATAAGGAACGATCACAGGATCATAGCTCGAGTGAGATCCCTGAAAAACCTGAAAGGTATTGTCGAACCTGCCCTCCAACGCAACCATGTAGCGACGGACGTGCTCGTCCTCCTCGCTGACACGGTGACGTACCACCTCCGTGGTGTCCGGAAGCCTCGGCACCGTCACTGGCCCACGCGACCGCCACCAAATAAGGATCGGGTCAACAACGGGCTGCCTCCTCACCAACCTACATCCTCCGGAAGGTAGCACCTCCCAATACCAGCCCGGCGGAGCCTAGTCCCGAACATGGCCCTGATCAAGCAGGCCTCCACCGCCGAGTCGACGACGACGAGGATGCGGGATATGCATCGCCGACGTCGATTTTTAAACATACAGCAGAAACAAGAATTTTTCAAATTTGGAACATTTTTCAAGTGCATTTTTATAAATCTTGATTTTTTTAAATACATATTTTTTTTTAAAACGAGAATATTTTTTACATTTTAAAAAAAATTGGCACAACAAAAAACATCTAAACATTTTTTAGAATAGGAACACATTTTTGTAATTCATAACTTTTTACGAAATTTTGAATAAAAATTGAAATTGCGAACATTTTCTTAAAATTGTGAATTTCAGAAAAAGGTAAAAATAGATTTGGAATAGGAAAAAAATAAAACAGGAAATAAAAAGAGAAAGAAACAGAAAAAGGAAATTTGAAACAGAGCATAAACAAAAATTGGCCGCCGATTCTTGGGCACCCTGTGCGTAGCTGAACCTGTTTGCTACATTGTGCGGGAAATAGGATGTTTTTTTATTCCCGCGTCGGCGGGAAAAAATGGGCTGACTTTACTGGGCCATAGGACGCGCGGCCCACGCACAAAATTCTGCACAAATCGCTTTTCCTTTGCTAACAGATGGACGTACAAAGGTTTAGGACCACCTCAGATAGAAAGGGTTGCTCCCCAAGTACAAGAGAAGAGATCAAAAATAAGTTACATGTGCAGAATGAGTCCCTAAGTGAGAGATATCTGGGGATGCCCACCGAGGTAGGACACTCTAAGAATGGCACCTTTAAATATTTGCGTGATAGGGTGTGGGAGAAGATTAAAGGATGGATGTAGAAACTTTTGTCTGCAGCAGGCAAGGAGGTGTTGATCAAATCAGTTGCCCAAGCAATCCCGATATTTTCCATGTCATGTTTCAGACTCCCTAGAGGACTATGTGACAGTATTACTTCAATCATAAGACAGTTTTGGTGGGGCAACAAGCGAGGGAAGCGGAAGCCAGCCTGGGTCGCATGTGATATTATGGTCACACCAAAATACATGGGAGGACTTGGGTTTCGAGACTTGGAGCTTTTTAGTCTAGCTCTTCTTGCTAGGCAAGCATGGAGGATACAAAATGATACAAAATCATTGAGTGCACGAATACTAAAGTCCATATACCATCCAGATTGTTCTTTGCTTGATGCGGAGTTGGGAACGCACCCCTCGCAAATTTGGAGGGCTATCCTAGATGGAAGGGATATTATGTCGCAGGGCATCATACGGCGAATTGGTCATGGTGAATCTACTAACATTTGGACTGACAAT
>NW_021214504.1:0-1337 GCF_002162155.2 Triticum dicoccoides | reverse complement strand
GAGTCGACTCTTAGGCGATGCTCAGCCAGTCCCCTGGGAACACCTGGCATGTCAGCGGGCTTCCATGCAAAAATGTCCCAGTTCTCACGGAGGAACTGGATGAGCGCTTCTTCCTATTTTGGGTCGAGTGTTGTGGAGATGCGGGTTGGAGCTGCTTCGGGGTCGGTCGGGTGAATGTGAACAGGCTTCGTCTCACCGGACGACTGGAATGCAGACTCTGTGGCGGGCTTCTTGGATCGCAGCAAGTCACTCGGATCTGTGTTTTGCTTGTATTCTTCGAACTCGACCGCTGTCACTTGGGAATCGGCAATCTTGGAGCCCTTCTGAAAGCACTCCTCTGCCTTTTTCCTATCACCGGTGACAGTGATCACACCTTTGGGACCGGGCATCTTCAATTTGAGGTACACGTAACATGGTCGAGCCATGAACCGTGCATAGGCTGGTCTCCCCAAAATGGCATGATATGCACTTTGAAAATCCACGACCTCAAATGTCAACTTTTCTTTGCGAAAATGCTTCGAATCACCAAACACTACGTCCAAAGCTATCTGGCCGAGTGACTCGGCCTTCTTCCCTGGTATAACTCCATGAAAGCTCATGTTACTAGTGCTCAGTCGGGACATCAGAATGCCCATACCTTTCAATGTGTCTGCATATAACAGATTCAGCCCACTTCCACCATCCATCAGCACCTTTGTCAGTCGAGTGCCTTCGACAACTGGATCGACCACCAAAGCTTGCCTCCCAGGGGTGGCAATATGAGTCGGGTGATCAGATTGGTCGAATGTGATGGGTGTTTGAGACCACTTCAGATAATTTGCTTTTGCTGGGGCAACCATGTTCACCTCTCGGTTAATCACTTTCAGTCGACTTCTGCTTTCCACATCTGCAAAGATCATCAGAGTAGAGTTGATATGCGGATATCCTCCCTCACTGTCCTCTTTGTCTTCGGCCTTGTCCGACTCCTTCTCCTTGTCCTTAGACTGTTTTCCCTGAAACTGCTGGATCAGGAGTCGACATTGGCGAGTGGTGTGCTTTGGGTAAATGATATTCCCCTCTTCGTCTTTCTTCGTGTGAATGTGACATGGCATATCCAACACGTCGTTCCCTTCTTTATCCTTTACCTTCTTGGGGTTCCAGGATCCTTTTGGTTTCCCCTTAAACTTTCCTTGAGTCACGGCCAGAGCCTCTCCAGGAGCTGCCGGTTCAGCCTTCCGCTTCTGTTTCCGACTGGTGTTTCCCTTTTCCGACTGACTCGGCTTGTGCTTGCCGCTTCGGAGTCGGTCTTCTTCTTCGCCATTGGCGTACTTGGTAGCAATCTCCATCATCCGACTCAA
>NW_021214503.1:0-832 GCF_002162155.2 Triticum dicoccoides | reverse complement strand
ATAACCTCTCGGAGTTGGTTTAGCGATTGCTAAGGCGCGACGTCCTCGCACGTTCGTAGTCGGATCGTCAAAGTCGACTTCCACCAAAGCGAAATCCACCATCTCATCGAAAGACGGGACACCTTTGCCTCTATCAAGTGGTATCAGATTTCCAGGTTGCTCGGTGAGATTTTACAGTTTTTCGTAGTTTAGATCGAGTCTGTTCTTCATACCTACAGTCCACGAAAAAGCCACAAAAAAAATTAGGGTTAGTTCATCATATCCGAACCAATCTGAGCCTTTGCATAATCTTTTTAGGGTTTTGCTTTGTTGAATTTGCGGTTGCATCGTCGTGTCTAGTTGCTGGTCTTAGAGTCTAGTCTTTTAGAGTTTCGAGTTCTGGTCATAAGTTATCACGCCGCCGCCGCACCATCATCATCACCCCTGCCATCTACCACCACCGCTTATCCGCCACCGCTTCGAATCCGTATCCATATACCACCACAGCTGTCATATACCACCACCGCTGCCATCTACCACCATATATCCACCACCAATCCGAGTTCTTGTCATATTAGGTTTGTTTTCGAGATCCATCTAGATTCCGATTCGTGTTTCCTTGCCGGAGTAGGTTTCCGAAAAAAAAAATCGAAAACGCATTTTTCGAAAAAATTTCTGGCTATCCTATTTTTAGGTGTTTCTGAGTGTTTTGAGACAGGTGCCATTATAGGAAGGTTTTTTTGACCCGTTTCCAGTTTTTGGGTACGGACAGTCAAAAAAAAAATTGGTCAAAAAATTTTCGTGCCCATCCTGTCAGTTTGAGCTAAGAAGAGTTTTGAGACACTCGCCATTA
>NW_021214502.1:0-1120 GCF_002162155.2 Triticum dicoccoides | reverse complement strand
GGAGATCTTGTTTGGTTACATTTGCGTAAGGATAGATTTCCTGATTTGCGCAAATCAAAGCTAATGCCACGTGCTGATGGTCCCTTTAAGGTGTTAGAGAAAATAAATGATAATGCATATAAACTTGAGCTGCCTGCAGATTTTGGGGTTAGTCCCACTTTTAACATTGCAGATTTGAAGCCTTATTTGGGTGAGGAAGATGAGTTTCCGTCGAGGACGACTTCATTTCAAGAAGGGGAGGATGATGAGGACATCAATACCATTGTTACACGCACAGGCCCTGCTGCTATACATACTGGACCAATTACTAGAGCTCGCGCACGCCAACTAAATTACCAGGTACTTTCGTTTCTTGGTAATGATTCTAATGTTCATGAGAATATGATGCTGCCTAAATTGGATACATTTGTTTTGCTTACAAATGAAGGGCCTAGCTTGGAGAAGGATGAACATTGGAGCAAGAACAAGCATGGAGATGATGGCATGCGCAAGGGGAACAAGAACGGAGTTACAAGTGATGATTTCAGGACTTTGAAGCCACCATAATGGGTGCATGAAGCCTTGGACGAAATATACAAGATGCCACTTCATAAATTTCGTCTCGAGGCTATTTTAGGTGCTGCGTCACCTTATTATTGGGCAAGGCCCATGTAATTTCGAAATACATAAGTATAGGCTATTTTTAGAGTCCGTATGTGTGGGGAAAAAGAGATAGGGTTGATTTCGGACCCCTCCACCAAGGGCCACGAAATTCCCCCCTCTTCCTCCATATATACAGCCCTTAGGGCATCGTTTAGACTTTGGGTTTTGTTTAGATTAAAAGTTCGCCATAGCTGCAACTTCGCGTACTTCGTTTGTGTTCAACGACCAGACAAAGGCGTCACAGAACCCCACCTTGATCAATAAAGCTTTCTTCTTATATTCGCAATATCCAGATTGCAATCTCAGTTTCTTGCTTGTTCTTCGTTTGCTCGCAGGAAACAGACCCTCGTGGTCAGGTTGATCGTGCTCCGGCATGGTCAATAACCTCTCGGAGTTGGTTTAGCGATTGCTAAGGCGCGACGTCCTCGCACGTTCGTAGTCGGATCGTCAAAGTCGACTTCCACCAAAGCGAAATCCA